>NW_027307849.1:135000-197500 GCF_047496885.1 Scyliorhinus torazame
TGTGTGTATTTGTTTTTGTGTGTGTGTTTGTTTTTCTGTGTGTGTGTTTTTGTTTTTGTGTGTTTTTGTTTTTGTGTGTGTGTTTTTTGTTTTTGTGTGTGTATTTGTTTTTGTGTGTGTGTGTTTTTGTGTGTGTTTGTGTTTTTTCTTTTTGTGTGTGTGTGATTGAGCTTTTGTTTTTGTGTGTGTTTTTGTTTTTCTGGGTGTGTGTTTTTTTGTGTATGTTTTTGTATTTCTGTGTGTGTGTGTTTTTTGTTTTTGTTTATTTTTGTGTTTTTGTTTTTGTGTGTGTTTTTGTTTTTGAGTGTGTGTGGGGGGTTTTGTTTTTGTGTGTGTGTTTTTGTGTTTGTTTTTGTTTTTTTGTGTGTGTGTGTTTTTGTTTTTGTGTGTGTTTTTGTTTTTCTGTGTGTGTGTTTTGTTTTTGTGTATGTCTGTTTGTTTTTGTGTGTGTGTGTTTTTTGTTTTTGTGTGTGTTTTAGTTTTTATGTGTTTTTTTGTTTTCGTGTGTGTTTTCGTTTTGATGTGTGTGTGTTTTTGTTTTTGTGTGTTTTTTTGTTTTCGTGTGTGTTTTCGTTTTGCTGTGTGTGTGTTTTTGTTTTTGTGTGTGTTTTTGTTTTTCTGTGTGTGTGTGTTTTGTTTTTGTGTATGTCTGTTTGATTTTGTGTGTGTTTTTGTTTCTGTGCGTGTTTTTGTTTTTCTGTGTGTGTGTTTTTGTTTTTGTGTGTGTGTTTGTTTTTGTGTTTGTTTTTGTTTTTTTGTGTGTGTGTGTGTTTGAGCTTTTGTTTTTGTGTGTGTTTTTGTTTTTCTGTGTGTGTGTTTTTGTTTTTGTGTGTGTGTTTGTTTTTGTGTGTGTTTTTGTTTTGTGTGTGTGTTTGTTTTTGTGTGTGTGTTTTTGTGTGTGTTTGTGTTTTTTCATTTTGTGTGTGTATTTGTTTTTGAGTGTGTGTTTGTTTTTCTGTGTGTGTGTTTTTGTTTTTGTGTGTTTTTGTTTGTGTGTGTGTGTTTTTTGTTTTTGTGTGTATATTTGTTTTTGTGTGTGTTTTTGTTTTTGTGTGTGTGTTTGAGCTTTTGTTTTTGTGTGTGTTTTTGTTTTTCTGTGTGTGTGTTTTTTGTTTTTGTGTGTCTTTTTGTTTTTGTGTGTGTTTTTGTTTTTGTGCGTATGTTTTTGTTTTTGTGTGTGTTTTTGTGTGTGTTTGTGTTTTTTCCTTTTGTGTGTGTATTTGTTTTTGTGTGTGTGTTTGTTTTTGTGTGTGTTTTTGTTTTTGTGTGTGTGTGTGTTTGAACTTTTGTTTTTGTGTGTGTTTTTGTTTTTCTGTGTGTGTGTTTTTTGTTTCTGTGTGTGTTTTTGTTTTTGTGTGTGTTTTTGTTTTTGTGTGTGTGTGTTTGTTTTTGTGTGTGTCTTTGTTTTTCTGTGTGTGTGTTTTTTGTTTTTGTGTGTCTTTTTGTTTTTGTGTGTGTTTTTGTTTTTGTGCGTATGTTTTTGTTTTTGGGTGTTTATTATTTTTGTGGGTGTGTGTGCTTTTGTGGGTGTGTGTGTTTTTGTTTTTGTGTGTGTTTTTGTTTTTCTGTGTGTGTGGTTTTGTGTGTGTGTCTGTTTTTTGTTTTTTGCGTGTGTTTTTGTTTTTGTTTATTTTTGTGTTTTTGTTTTTGTGTGTGTTTTTGTTTTTGAGTGTGTGTGGGGGGTTTTGTTTTTGTGTGTGTGTTTTTGTGTTTGTTTTTGTTTTTTTGTGTGTGTGTGTTTTTGTTTTTGTGTGTGTTTTTGTTTTTCTGTGTGTGTGTTTTGTTTTTGTGTATGTCTGTTTGTTTTTGTGTGTGTGTGTTTTTTGTTTTTGTGTGTGTTTTAGTTTTTATGTGTTTTTTTGTTTTCGTGTGTGTTTTCGTTTTTCTGTGTGTGTGTTTTTGTTTTTGTGTGTGTTTTTGTTTTTGTGTGTGTTTTTGTTTTTCTGTGTGTGTGTGTTTTGTTTTTGTGTATGTCTGTTTGATTTTGTGTGTGTTTTTGTTTCTGTGCGTGTTTTTGTTTTTCTGTGTGTGTGTTTTTGTTTTTGTGTGTGTGTTTGTTTTTGTGTTTGTTTTTGTTTTTTTGTGTGTGTGTGTGTTTGAGCTTTTGTTTTTGTGTGTGTTTTTGTTTTTCTGTGTGTGTGTTTTTGTTTTTGTGTGTGTGTTTGTTTTTGTGTGTGTTTTTGTTTTGTGTGTGTGTTTGTTTTTGTGTGTGTGTTTTTGTGTGTGTTTGTGTTTTTTCATTTTGTGTGTGTATTTGTTTTTGTGTGTGTGTTTGTTTTTCTGTGTGTGTGTTTTTGTTTTTGTGTGTTTTTGTTTGTGTGTGTGTGTTTTTTGTTTTTGTGTGTATATTTGTTTTTGTGTGTGTTTGTGTTTTTTCTTTTTGTGTGTGTTTTAGTTTGTGTGTGTGTGGTTTTGTTTTTGTGTGTGTGTTTGTTTTGTGTGTGTGTGTTTGAGCTTTTGTTTTTGTGTGTGTATTTGTTTTTCTGTGCGTGTGTATTTTTGTTTTTGTGTGTGTTTTTCTTTTTCTGTGTGTATGTTTTTTGTTTTTGTGTGTGTTTTTGTTTTTGTGCGTATGTTTTTGTTTTTGTGTGTGTTTATGTTTTTGTGGGTGTGTGTTTGAGCTTTTGTTTTTGTGTGTGTTTATGTTTTTGTGTTTGTTTTTGTTTTTGTGTGTGTGTGTTTGAGCTATTATTTTTGTGTGTGTTTTTGTTTTTGAGTGTGTGTGTGTGTGTTTTTGTTTTTGTGTGTGTGTTTTTGTTTTTGCGTGTTTGTTTTTGTGTGTGTTTTAGTTTTTGTGTGTTTTTTTGTTTTCGTGTGTGTTTTCGTTTTTCTGTGTGCTGTGTTTTTGTTTGTGTGTGTGTATGTTTTTGTGTGTGTTTTTGTTTTTGTGTGTGTTTTTGTTTTTCTGTGTGTGTGTGTTTTTTGTTTTTGTGTGTGTGTGTTTTTGTGTGTGTGTGTTTTTTGTTTTTGTGTGTGTATTTGTTTTTGTGTGTGTGTTTGTTTTTGTGTGTGTTTCTGTTTTTGTGTGTGTGTGTTTGAGCTTTTGTTTTTGTGTGTTTTTTTGTTTTTCTGTGCGTATGTGTTTTTGTTTTTGTGTATGTTTTTGTTTTTCTGTGTGTGTGTTTTTTGTTTTTGTGTGTGTTTTTCTTTTTGTGCGTTTGTTTTTGTTTTTGTGTGTGTTTATGTTTTTGTGGGTGTGTTTTTTTTTGTGAATGTTTTTGTTTTTCTGTGTGTGTGTGTTTTTTGTTTTTGTGTGTTTTGTTTTTGTGTGTGTGTTTTTGTTTTTCTGTGTGTGTGTTTGTTTTTGTGCGTGTGTTTGTTTTTGTGTGTGTGTGTTTTTGTTTTTGTGTGTGTTTTTCTTTTTGTGCGTTTGTTTTTGTTTTTGTGTGTGTTTTAGTTTTTGTGTGTGTGTGTTTGTTTTTGTGCGTGTGTTTGTTTTTGTGTGTGTTTTTGTTTTGTGTGTGTTTGTTTTTGTGTGTGTGTTTTTGTGTGTGTTTGTGTTTTTTCATTTTGTGTGTGTATTTGTTTTTGTGTGTGTGTTTGTTTTTCTGTGCGTGTGTGTTTTTGTTTTTGTGTGTGTTTTTGTTTTTCTGTGTGTGTGGTTTTGTGTGTGTGTGTGTTTTTTGTTTTTTGCGTGTGTTTTTGTTTTTCTGTGTGTGTGTGTGTTTTGTTTTTGTGTGTGTGTGTTTTTGTGTGTGTGTGTGGGTTTTTGTTTTTGTGTGTGTTTTTGTTTTTCTGTGTGTGTGTTTTTTGTTTCTGTCTGTGTTTTTGTTTTTGTGTGTGTTTTTGTTTTGTGTGTGTGTTTGTTTTTGTGTGTGTGTTTTTGTGTGTGTTTGTGTTTTTTCATTTTGTGTGTGTATTTGTTTTTGTGTGTGTGTTTGTTTTTGTGTGTGTGTTTTTTGTTTTTGTGTGTGTATTTGTTTTTGTGTGTGTTTTTGTTTTTGTGTGTGTGTTTGAGCTTTTGTTTTTGTGTGTGTTTTTGTTTCTCTGTGCGCGTGTGTTTTTGCTTTTGTGTGTGTTTTTGTTTTTCTGTGTGTGTGTTTTTTGTTTTTGTGTGTCTTTTTGTTTATGTGTGTGTTTTTGTTTTTGTGCGTATGTTTTTGTTTTTGTGTGTGTTTATGTTTTTGTGGGTGTGTGTGCTTTTGTGGGTGTGTGTGTTTTTGTTTTTGTGTGTTTTTGTTTTTCTGTGTGTGTGTGTTTTTTGTTTTTGTGTGTGTGTGTTTTTGTGTGTGTGTGTGTTTTTTGTTTTTTGCGTGTGTTTTTGTTTTTGTTTTTGTTTGTGTTTTTGTTTTTCTGTGTGTCTGTTTGTTTTTGTGTGTTTGTTTTTGTTTTTGTGTGTGTTTTTTGTTTTGTGTGTGTATTTGTTTTTGTGTGTGTTTTTGTGTGTGTTTGTTTTTGTGTGTGTGTTTGTTTTTGTGTGTGTGTGTTTTTGTTTTTGTGTGTGTTTTTGTTTTTGTGTGTGTGTTTGTTTTTGTGTTTGTTTTTGTTTTTGTGTGTGTGTGTGTTTGAGCTTATGTTATTGTGTGTGTGTTTGTTTTTGTGTGTGTGTGTTTTTGTGTGTGTTTGTGTTTTTTCTTTTTGTGTGCGTGTGTGTTTGAGCTTTTGTTTTTTTGTGTGTGTATTTTTGTTTTTGTGTGTGTTTTTGTTTTTCTGTGTGTGTGTTTTTTGTTTCTGTGTGTGTTTTTGTTTTTGTGTGTGTGTGTTTGTTTTTGTGCGTGTGTTTGTTTTTGTGTGTGTTTTTGTTTTGTGTGTGTGTTTGTTTTTGTGTGTGTGTTTTTTTGTGTGTTTGTGTTTTTTCATTTTGTGTGTGTATTTGTTTTTGTGTGTGTGTTTGTTTTTCTGTGTGTGTGTTTTTGTTTTTGTGTGTGTTTTTGTTTTAGTGTGTGTGTTTGAGCTTTTGTTTTTGTGTGTGTTTTTGTTTTTCTGTGCGTGTGTGTTTTTGTTTTTGTGTGTGTTTTTCTGTGTGTGTGTTTTTTGTTTTTGTGTGTCTTTTTGTTTTTGTGTGTGTTTTTGTTTTTGTGCGTATGTTTTTGTTTTTGTGTGTGTTTATGTTTTTGTGGGTGTGTGTGCTTTTGTGGGTGTGTGTGTTTTTGTTTTTGTGTGTGTTTTTGTTTTTCTGTGTGTGTGTGTGTTTTGTTTTTGTGTGTGTGTGTTTTTGTGTGTGTGTGGGTTTTTGTTTTTGTGTGTGTTTTTGTTTTGTGTGTGTGTTTGTTTTTGTGTGTGTGTTTTTGTGTGTGTTTGTGTTTTTTCATTTTGTGTGTGTATTTGTTTTTGTGTGTGTGTTTGTTTTTCTGTGTGTGTATTTTTGTTTTTGTGTGTTTTTGTTTTTGTGTGTGTGTTTTTTGTTTTTGTGTGTGTATTTGTTTTTGTGTGTGCGTGTTTTTGTGTGTGTTTGTGTTTTTTCTTTTTGTGTGTGTGTGATTGAGCTTTTGTTTTTGTGTGTGTTTTTGTTTTTCTGGGTGTGTGTTTTTTTGTGTATGTTTTTGTATTTCTGTGTGTGTGTGTTTTTTGTTTTTGTGTGTGTTTTTGTTTTTGTGTGTGTGTGTTTGTTTTTGTGTGTGTGTGGTTTTGTTTTTGTGTGTGTGTTTGTGTTTTGTTTTTGTATGTGTTTTTGTGTGTGTTTTTCTTTTTGTGCGTTTGTTTTTGTTTTTGTGTGTGTTTTAGTTTTTGTGTGTGTGTGTTTGTTTTTGTGCGTGTGTTTGTTTTTGTGTGTGTTTTTGTTTTGTGTGTGTGTTTGTTTTTGTGTGTGTGTTTTTGTGTGTGTGTGTTTGTTTTTGTGCGTGTGTTTGTTTTTGTGTGTGTTTTTGTTTTGTGTGTGTGTTTGATTTTGTGTGTGTGTTTTTGTGTGTGTTTGTGTTTTTTCATTTTGTGTGTGTATTTGTTTTTGTGTGTGTGTTTGTTTTTCTGTGTGTGTGTTTTTGTTTTTGTGTGTTTTTGTTTTTGTGTGTGTGTTTTTTGTTTTTGTGTGTGTATTTGTTTTTGTGCGTGTTTTTGTTTTTGTGTGTGTGTTTGAGCTTTTGTTTTTGTGTGTGTTTTAGTTTTTCCGTGCGTGTGTGTTTTTGTTTTTGTGTGTGTTTGTGTTTTTTGTTTTTGTGTGTGTTTTTGTTTTTCTGTGTGTATGTTTTTTGTTTTTGTGTGTGTTTTTGTTTTTGTGCGTATGTTTTTGTTTTTGTGTGTGTTTATGTTTTTGTGTGTGTGTGTTTGAGCTTTTGTTTTTGTGTGTGTTTTTGTTTTTGAGTGTGTGTGAGTGTTTTTGTTTTTGTGTGTGTGTTTTTGTTTTTGCGTGTTTGTTTTTGTGTGTGTTTTAGTTTTTGTGTGTTTTTTTGTTTTCGTGTGTGTTTTCGTTTTTCTGTGTGCTGTGTTTTTGTTTTTTTGTGTGTGTATGTTTTTGTGTGTGCTTTTGTTTTTGTGTATGTTTTTGTTTTTCTGTGTGTGTGTGTTTTTTGTTTTTGTGTGTATGTGTTTTTGTGTGTGTGTGTTTTTTGTTTTTGTGTGTGTATTTGTTTTTGTGTGTGTGTTTGTTTTTGTGTGTGTTTCTGTTTTTGTGTGTGTGTGTTTGAGCTTTTGTTTTTGTGTGTTTTTTTGTTTTTCTGTGCGTATTTGTTTTTGTGTATGTTTTTGTTTTTCTGTGTGTGTGTTTTTTGTTTTTGTGTGTGTTTTTCTTTTTGTGCGTTTGTTTTTGTTTTTGTGTGTGTTTATGTTTTTGTGGGTGTGTTTTTTTTTGTGAATGTTTTTGTTTTTCTGTGTGTGTGTGTTTTTTGTTTTTGTGTGTTTTGTTTTTGTGTGTGTGTTTTTGTTTTTGTGTGTGTTTTTGTTTTTCTGTGTGTGTTCGAGCTTTTGTTTTTGTGTGTGTTTTTTGTTTTTTGCGTGTGTTTTTGTTTTGTGTGTGTGTTTGTTTTTGTGTGCGCGTGTTTGTTTTTGTGTGTGTTTTTGTTTTGTGTGTGTGTTTGTTTTGTGTGTGTGTTTTTGTGTGTGTTTGTGTTTTTTCATTTTGTGTGTGTATTTGTTTTTGTGTGTGTGTTTTTTGTTTTTGTGTGTGTATTTGTTTTTGTGTGTGTTTTTGTTTTTCTGTGTGTGTGTTTTTTGTTTTTGTGTGTGTTTTTCTTTTTGTGCGTTTGTTTTTGTTTTTGTGTGTGTTTTAGTTTTTGTGTGTGTGTGTTTGTTTTTGTGCGTGTGTTTGTTTTTGTGTGTGTTTTTGTTTTGTGCGTGTGTTTGTTTTTGTGTGTGTGTTTTTGTGTGTGTGTGTTTGTTTTTGTGCGTGTGTGTTTTTTGTTTCTGTGTGTGTTTTTGTTTTGTGTGTGTGTTTGTTTTTGTGTGTGTGTTTTTGTGTGTGTTTGTGTTTTTTAATTTTGTGCGTGTATTTGTTTTTGTGTGTGTGTTTGTTTTTCTGTGTGTGTGTTTTTGTTTTTGTGTGTTTTTGTTTTTGTGTGTGTGTTTTTTGTTTTTGTGTGTGTATTTGTTTTTGTGCGTGTTTTTGTTTTTGTGTGTGTGTTTGAGCTTTTGTTTTTGTGTGTGTTTTAGTTTTTCTGTGCGTGTGTGTTTTTGTTTTTGTGTGTGTTTTTGTTTTTCTGTGTGTGTGTTTTTTGTTTTTGTGTGTCTTTTTGTTTTTGTGTGTGTTTTTGTTTTTGTGCGTATGTTTTTGTTTTTGTTTGTTTATTATTTTTGTGGGTGTGTGTGCTTTTGTGGGTGTGTGTGTTTTTGTTTTTGTGTGTGTTTTTGTTTTTCTGTGTGTGTGGTTTTGTGTGTGTGTGTGTTTTTTGTTTTTTGCGTGTGTTTTTGTTTTTGTTTATTTTTGTGTTTTTGTTTTTGTGTGTGTTTTTGTTTTTGAGTGTGTGTGGGGGGTTTTGTTTTTGTGTGTGTGTTTTTGTGTTTGTTTTTGTTTTTTTGTGTGTGTGTGTTTTTGTTTTTGTGTGTGTTTTTGTTTTTCTGTGTGTGTGTTTTGTTTTTGTGTATGTCTGTTTGTTTTTGTGTGTGTGTGTTTTTTGTTTTTGTGTGTGTTTTAGTTTTTATGTGTTTTTTTGTTTTCGTGTGTGTTTTCGTTTTTCTGTGTGTGTGTTTTTGTTTTTGTGTGTGTTTTTGTTTTTGTGTGTGTTTTTGTATTTCTGTGTGTGTGTGTTTTGTTTTTGTGTATGTCTGTTTGATTTTGTGTGTGTTTTTGTTTCTGTGCATGTTTTTGTTTTTCTGTGTGTGTGTTTTTGTTTTTGTGTGTGTGTTTGTTTTTGTGTTTGTTTTTGTTTTTTTGTGTGTGTGTGTGTTTGAGCTTTTGTTTTTGTGTGTGTTTTTGTTTTTCTGTGTGTGTGTTTTTGTTTTTGTGTGTGTGTTTGTTTTTGTGTGTGTTTTTGTTTTGTGTGTGTGTTTGTTTTTGTGTGTGTGTTTTTGTGTGTGTTTGTGTTTTTTCATTTTGTGTGTGTATTTGTTTTTGTGTGTGTGTTTGTTTTTCTGTGTGTGTGTTTTTGTTTTTGTGTGTTTTTGTTTGTGTGTGTGTGTTTTTTGTTTTTGTGTGTATATTTGTTTTTGTGTGTGTTTGTGTTTTTTCTTTTTGTGTGTGTTTTAGTTTGTGTGTGTGTGGTTTTGTTTTTGTGTGTGTGTTTGTTTTGTGTGTGTGTGTTTGAGCTTTTGTTTTTGTGTGTGTATTTGTTTTTCTGTGCGTGTGTATTTTTGTTTTTGTGTGTGTTTTTCTTTTTCTGTGTGTATGTTTTTTGTTTTTGTGTGTGTTTTTGTTTTTGTGCGTATGTTTTTGTTTTTGTGTGTGTTTATGTTTTTGTGGGTGTGTGTTTGAGCTTTTGTTTTTGTGTGTGTTTATGTTTTTGTGTTTGTTTTTGTTTTTGTGTGTGTGTGTTTGAGCTTTTATTTTTGTGTGTGTTTTTGTTTTTGAGTGTGTGTGTGTGTGTTTTTGTTTTTGTGTGTGTGTTTTTGTTTTTGCGTGTTTGTTTTTGTGTGTGTTTTAGTTTTTGTGTGTTTTTTTGTTTTCGTGTGTGTTTTCGTTTTTCTGTGTGCTGTGTTTTTGTTTTTGTGTGTGTGTATGTTTTTGTGTGTGTTTTTGTTTTTGTGTGTGTTTTTGTTTTTCTGTGTGTGTGTGTTTTTTGTTTTTGTGTGTGTGTGTTTTTGTGTGTGTGTGTTTTTTGTTTTTGTGTGTGTATTTGTTTTTGTGTGTGTGTTTGTTTTTGTGTGTGTTTCTGTTTTTGTGTGTGTGTGTTTGAGCTTTTGTTTTTGTGTGTTTTTTTGTTTTTCTGTGCGTATGTGTTTTTGTTTTTGTGTATGTTTTTGTTTTTCTGTGTGTGTGTTTTTTGTTTTTGTGTGTGTTTTTCTTTTTGTGCGTTTGTTTTTGTTTTTGTGTGTGTTTATGTTTTTGTGGGTGTGTTTTTTTTTGTGAATGTTTTTGTTTTTCTGTGTGTGTGTGTTTTTTGTTTTTGTGTGTTTTGTTTTTGTGTGTGTGTTTTTGTTTTTCTGTGTGTGTGTTTGTTTTTGTGCGTGTGTTTGTTTTTGTGTGTGTTTTTGTTTTGTGTGTGTGTTTGTTTTTGTGTGTGTGTTTTTGTGTGTGTTTGTGTTTTTACATTTTGTGTGTGTATTTGTTTTTGTGTGTGTGTTTGTTTTTCTGTGCGTGTGTGTTTTTGTTTTTGTGTGTGTTTTTGTTTTTCTGTGTGTGTGGTTTTGTGTGTGTGTGTGTTTTTTGTTTTTTGCGTGTGTTTTTGTTTTTGTTTATTTTTGTGTCTTTGTTTTTGTGTGTGTTTTTGTTTTTGAGTGTGTGTGGGGGGTTTTGTTTTTGTGTGTGTTTTTGTGTTTGTTTTTGTTTTCGTGTGTGTTTTCGTTTTTCTGTGTGTGTGTTTTTGTTTTTGTGTGTGTTTTTGTTTTTGTGTGTGTGTTTGTGTTTTTGTTTTTGTGTGTGTTTTTGTGTTTGTTTTTGTTTTTTTGTGTGTGTGTGTTTTTGTTTTTGTGTGTGTTTTTGTTTTTCTGTGTGTGTGTGTTTTGTTTTTGTGTATGTCTGTTTGTTTTTGTGTGTGTTTTTGTGCGTGTTTTTGTTTTTCTGTGTGTGTGTGTTTTTGTTTTTGTGTGTGTGTCTTTTTGTGTGTGTGTGTTTTTGTGTGTGTTTGTGTTTTTTCTTTTTGTGTGTGTGTGTGTTTGAGCTTTTGTTTTTGTGTGTGTTTTTGTTTTTCTGTGTGTGTGTTTTTGTTTTTGTGTGTGTGTTTGAGCTTTTGTTTTTGTGTGTGTTTTTTGTTTTGTGCGTGTGTTTTTGTTTTGTGTGTGTGTTTTTGTGTGTGTTTGTGTTTTTTCATTTTGTGTGTGTATTTGTTTTTGTGTGTGTGTTTGTTTTTCTGTGTGTGTGTTTTTGTTTTTGTGTGTTTTTGTTTTTGTGTGTGTGTTTTTTGTTTTTGTGTGTGTATTTGTTTTTGTGTGTGTTTTTGTTTTTGTGTGTGTGTTTGAGCTTTTGATTTTGTGTGTGTTTTTGTTTTTCTGTGTGTGTGTTTTTTGTTTTTGTGTGTGTTTTTGTTTTTGTGTGTGTTTTTGTTTTTGTGCGTATGTTTTTGTTTTGTGTGTGTTTATGTTTTTGTGGGTGTTTTTGTTTTTCTGTGTGTGTGTGTTTTTTGTTTTTGTGTGTGTGTGTTTTGGTGTGTGTGTGTGTTTTTTGTTTTTTGCGTGTGTTTTTGTTTTTGTTTTTGTTTGTGTGTTTGTTTTTGTGTGTGTGTGTTTTTGTTTTTGTGCGTGTTTTTGTTTTTCTGTGTGTGTGTTTGTTTTTGTTTGTGTTTTTGTTTTTGTGTGTGCGTGTTTGTTTGTTTTTGTGTGTGTTTTTGTTTTTCTGTGTGTGTGTGTTTTGTTTTTGTGTATGTCTGTTTGTTTTTGTGTGTGTTTTTGTTTTTGTGCGTGTTTTTGTATTTCTGTGTGTGTGTGTTTTTTTTTGTGTGTGTCTTTTTGTGTGTGTTTGTGTTTTTGTTTTTGTGTGTTTTTGTTTTTGTGTGTGTGTTTGTTTTTGTGTTTGTTTTTGTTTTTGTGTGTGTTTTTGTTTTTCTGTGCGTGTGTGTTTTTATTTTTGTGTGTGTTTTTGTTTTTGTGTGTGTGTTTGTTTTTGTGTGTGTGTGTTTTTGTTTTTGTGTATTTGTTTTTGTTTTTGTGTGTGTTTATGTTTTTGTGGGTGTGTGTTTTTTTGTGTATGTTTTTGTATTTCTGTGTGTGTGTGTTTTTTGTTTTTGTGTGTGTTTTTGTTTTTGTGTGTGTGTGTTTGTTTTTGTGTGTGTGTGGTTTTGTTTTTGTGTGTGTGTTTGTGGGTGTGTGTTTGTTTTTGTGTGTGTTTTTTGTTTTTGTGTGTGTGTCTTTTTGTGTGTGTGTGTGTTTTTTGTTTTTGTGTGTGTATTTGTTTTTGTGTGTGTGTTTGTTTTTGTGTGTGTTTTTGTTTTTGTGTTTGTTTGTTTGAGCTTTTGTTTTTGTGTGTGTTTTTGTTTTTCTGTGCGTGTGTTTTTGTTTTTGTTTGTGTTTTTGTTTTTCTGTGTGTTTTAGTTTTTGTGTGTTTTTTTGTTTTCGTGTGTGTTTTCATTTTTGTGTTTGTTTTTGTTTTTTTGTGTGTGTGTGTGTTTGAGCTTTTGTTTTTGTGTGTGTTTTTGTTTTCCTGTGCGTGTGTGTTTTTGTTTCTGTGTGTGTTTTTGTTTTTGTGTGTGTGTGTTTTTGTGTGTGTTTGTGTTTTTTCTTTTTGTGTGTGTGTGTATTTGAGCTTTTGATTTTTTGTGTGTGTGTTTTTGTTTTTGTGTGTGTTTTTGTTTTTGTGTGTGTGTGTTTGTTTTTGTGCGTGTGTTTGTTTTTGTGTGTGTTTTTGTTTTGTGTGTGTGTTTGTTTTTGTGTGTGTTTTTGTTTTTGTGTTTGTTTGTTTGAGCTTTTGTTTTTGTGTGTGTTTTTGTTTTTCTGTGCGTGTGTTTTTTGTTTTTGTGTGTGTGTTTTTGTTTTTGTGTGTGTTTTAGTTTTTGTGTGTTTTTTTGTTTTCGTGTGTGTTTTCGTTTTTGTGTTTGTTTTTGTTTTTGTGTGTGTGTTTGTGTTTTTGTTTTTGTGTGTTTTTGTGTTTGTTTTTGTTTTTTTGTGTGTGTGTGTTTTTGTTTTTGTGTGTGTTTTTGTTTTTCTGTGTGTGTGTGTTTTGTTTTTGTGTATGTCTGTTTGTTTTTGTGTGTGTTTTTGTGCGTGTTTTTGTTTTTCTGTGTGTGTGTGTTTTTGTTTTTGTGTGTGTGTCTTTTTGTGTGTGTGTTTTTGTGTGTGTTTGTGTTTTTTCTTTTTGTGTGTGTGTGTGTTTGAGCTTTTGTTTTTGTGTGTGTTTTTGTTTTTCTGTGTGTGTGTTTTTGTTTTTGTGTGTGTGTTTGAGCTTTTGTTTTTGTGTGTGTTTTTTGTTTTGTGCGTGTGTTTTTGTTTTGTGTGTGTGTTTTTGTGTGTGTTTGTGTTTTTTCATTTTGTGTGTGTATTTGTTTTTGTGTGTGTGTTTGTTTTTCTGTGTGTGTGTTTTTGTTTTTGTGTGTTTTTGTTTTTGTGTGTGTGTTTTTTGTTTTTGTGTGTGTATTTGTTTTTGTGTGTGTTTTTGTTTTTGTGTGTGTGTTTGAGCTTTTGTTTTTGTGTGTGTTTTTGTTTTTCTGTGTGTGTGTTTTTTGTTTTTGTGTGTCTTTTTGTTTTTGTGTGTGTTTTTGTTTTTGTGCGTATGTTTTTGTTTTTCTGTGTGTGTGTTTGTTTTTGTGTGTGTTTTTGTTTTTCTGTGTGTGTGTGTTTTGTTTTTGTGTATGTCTGTTTGTTTTTGTGTGTGTTTTTGTTTTTGTGCGTGTTTTTGTATTTCTGTGTGTGTGTGTTTTTTTTTGTGTGTGTCTTTTTGTGTGTGTTTGTGTTTTTGTTTTTGTGTGTTTTTGTTTTTGTGTGTGTGTTTGTTTTTGTGTTTGTTTTTGTTTTTGTGTGTGTTTTTGTTTTTCTGTGCGTGTGTGTTTTTATTTTTGTGTGTGTTATTGTTTTTGTGTGTGTGTTTGTTTTTGTGTGTGTGTGTTTTTGTTTTTGTGTATTTGTTTTTGTTTTTGTGTGTAAACACACACAAAAACAAAAAACACACACACACAGAAATACAAAAACATACACAAAAAAACACACACCCACAAAAACATAAACATGTTTTTGTGGGTGTGTGTTTTTTTGTGTATGTTTTTGTATTTCTGTGTGTGTGTGTTTTTTGTTTTTGTGTGTGTTTTTGTTTTTGTGTGTGTGTGTTTGTTTTTGTGTGTGTGTGGTTTTGCTTTTGTGTGTGTGTTTGTGGGTGTGTGTTTGTTTTTGTGTGTGTTTTTTGTTTTTGTGTGTGTGTCTTTTTGTGTGTGTGTGTGTTTTTTGTTTTTGTGTGTGTATTTGTTTTTGTGTGTGTGTTTGTTTTTGTGTGTGTTTTTGTTTTTGTGTTTGTTTGTTTGAGCTTTTGTTTTTGTGTGTGTTTTTGTTTTTCTGTGCGTGTGTTTTTGTTTTTGTTTGTGTTTTTGTTTTTCTGTGTGTGTGTTTTTTGTTTTTGTGTGTGTGTTTTTGTTTTTGTGTGTGTTTTAGTTTTTGTGTGTTTTTTTGTTTTAGTGTGTGTTTTCGTTTTTGTGTTTGTTTTTGTTTTTTTGTGTGTGTGTGTGTTTGAGCTTTTGTTTTTGTGTGTGTTTTTGTTTTTCTGTGCGTGTGTGTTTTTGTTTCTGTGTGTGTTTTTGTTTTTGTGTGTGTGTGTTTTTGTGTGTGTTTGTGTTTTTTCTTTTTGTGTGTGTGTGTGTTTGAGCTTTTGATTTTTTGTGTGTGTGTTTTTGTTTTTGTGTGTGTTTTTGTTTTTCTCTGTGTGTGTTTTTGTTTTTGTGTGTGTGTGTTTGTTTTTGTGCGTGTGTTTGTTTTTGTGTGTGTTTTTGTTTTGTGTGTGTGTTTGTTTTTGTGTGTGTGTTTTTGTGTGTGTTTGTGTTTTTTCATTTTGTGTGTGTATTTGTTTTTGTGTGTGTGTTTGTTTTTTGCGTGTGTTTTTGTTTTGTGTGTGTGTTTGTTTGTGTGTGTGTGTGTTTTTTGTTTCCGTGTGTGTTTTTGTTTTTGTGTGTGTGTGTTTGTTTTTGTGTGTGTGTGGTTTTGTTTTTGTGTGTGTGTTTGTGGGTGTGTGTTTGTTTTTGTGTGTGTTTGTTTTTGTTGTTGTGTGTGTTTTAGTTTTTGTGTGTGTGGTTTTGTTTTTGCGTGTGTTTTTGTTTTTGTGTGTGTTTTTGTCTTTGTGCGTGTGTGTTTTTTGTTTTTGTGTGTGTGTCTTTGTGTGTGTGTGTGTGTTTTTTTTTGTGTGTGTGTTTGTTTTTGTGTGTGTTTTTGTTTTTGTGTTTGTTTGTTTGAGCTTTTGTTTTTGTGTGTGTTTTTGTTTTTCTGTGCGTGTGTTTTTGTTTTTGTTTGTGTTTTTGTTTTTCTGTGTTTGTGTTTTTTGTTTTTGTGTGTGTGTTTTTGTTTTTGTGTGTGTTTTAGTTTTTGTGTGTTTTTTTGTTTTCGTGTGTGTTTTCGTTTTTGTGTTTGTTTTTGTTTTTTTGTGTGTGTGTGTGTTTGAGCTTTTGTTTTTGTGTGTGTTTTTGTTTTTCTGTGCGTGTGTGTTTTTGTTTTTGTGTGTGTTTTTGTTTTTGTGTGTGTGTGTTTGTTTTTGTGTGTGTCTTTTTGTGTGTGTGTGTGTGTTTTTTGTTTTTGTGTGTGTGTGTTTTTGTGTGTGTTTGTGTTTTTTCTTTTTGTGTGTGTGTGTGTTTGAGCTTTTGATTTTTTGTGTGTGTGTTTTTGTTTTTGTGTGTGTTTTTGTTTTTCTGTGTGTGTGTTTTTTGTTTCTGTGTGTGTTTTTGTTTTTGTGTGTGTGTGTTTGTTTTTGTGCGTGTGTTTGTTTTTGTGTGTGTTTTTGTTTTGTGTGTGTGTTTGTTTTTGTGTGTGTGTTTTTGTGTGTGTTTGTGTTTTTTCATTTTGTGTGTGTATTTGTTTTTGTGTGTGTGTTTGTTTTTCTGTGTGTGTGTTTTTGTGTGTGTTTTTGTTTTTGTGTGTGTGTTTGAGCTTTTGTTTTTGTGTGTGTTTTTGTTTTTCTGTGCGTGTGTGTTTTTGTTTTTGTGTGTGTTTTTGTTTTTCTGTGTGTGTGTTTTTTGTTTTTGTGTGTCTTTTTGTTTTTGTGTGTGTTTTTGTTTTTGTGCGTATGTTTTTGTTTTTGTGTGTGTTTATGTTTTTGTGGGTGTGTGTGCTTTTGTGGGTGTGTGTGTTTTTGTTTTTGTGTGTGTTTTTGTTTTTCTGTGTGTGTGTGTGTTTTGTTTTTGTGTGTGTGTGTTTTTGTGTGTGTGTGTGGGTTTTTGTTTTTGTGTGTGTTTTTGTTTTTCTGTGTGTGTGTTTTTTGTTTCTGTCTGTGTTTTTGTTTTTGTGTGTGTTTTTGTTTTGTGTGTGTGTTTGTTTTTGTGTGTGTGTTTTTGTGTGTGTTTGTGTTTTTTCATTTTGTGTGTGTATTTGTTTTTGTGTGTGTGTTTGTTTTTGTGTGTGTGTTTTTTGTTTTTGTGTGTGTATTTGTTTTTGTGTGTGTTTTTGTTTTTCTGTGTGTGTGTTTGAGCTTTTGTTTTTGTGTGTGTTTTTGTTTCTCTGTGCGCGTGTGTTTTTGTTTTTGTGTGTGTTTTTGTTTTTCTGTGTGTGTGTTTTTTGTTTTTGTGTGTCTTTTTGTTTATGTGTGTGTTTTTGTTTTTGTGCGTATGTTTTTGTTTTTGTGTGTGTTTATGTTTTTGTGGGTGTGTGTGCTTTTGTGGGTGTGTGTGTTTTTGTTTTTGTGTGTGTTTTTGTTTTTCTGTGTGTGTGTGTTTTTTGTTTTTGTGTGTGTGTGTTTTTGTGTGTGTGTGTGTTTTTTGTTTTTTGCGTGTGTTTTTGTTTTTGTTTTTGTTTGTGTTTTTGTTTTTCTGTGTGTCTGTTTGTTTTTGTGTGTTTGTTTTTGTTTTTGTGTGTGTTTTTTGTTTTTGTGTGTGTATTTGTTTTTGTGTGTGTTTTTGTGTGTGTTTGTTTTTGTGTGTGTGTTTGTTTTTGTGTGTGTGTGTTTTTGTTTTTGTGTGTGTTTTTGTTTTTGTGTGTGTGTTTGTTTTTGTGTTTGTTTTTGTTTTTGTGTGTGTGTGTGTTTGAGCTTTTGTTATTGTGTGTGTGTTTGTTTTTGTGTGTGTGTGTTTTTGTGTGTGTTTGTGTTTTTTCTTTTTGTGTGTGTGTGTGTTTGAGCTTTTGTTTTTTTGTGTGTGTATTTTTGTTTTTGTGTGTGTTTTTGTTTTTCTGTGTGTGTGTTTTTTGTTTCTGTGTGTGTTTTTGTTTTTGTGTGTGTGTGTTTGTTTTTGTGCGTGTGTTTGTTTTTGTGTGTGTTTTTGTTTTGTGTGTGTGTTTGTTTTTGTGTGTGTGTTTTTGTGTGTGTTTGTGTTTTTTCATTTTGTGTGTGTATTTGTTTTTGTGTGTGTGTTTGTTTTTCTGTGTGTGTGTTTTTGTTTTTGTGTGTGTTTTTGTTTTAGTGTGTGTGTTTGAGCTTTTGTTTTTGTGTGTGTTTTTGTTTTTCTGTGCGTGTGTGTTTTTGTTTTTGTGTGTGTTTTTCTGTGTGTGTGTTTTTTGTTTTTGTGTGTCTTTTTGTTTTTGTGTGTGTTTTTGTTTTTGTGCGTATGTTTTTGTTTTTGTGTGTGTTTATGTTTTTGTGGGTGTGTGTGCTTTTGTGGGTGTGTGTGTTTTTGTTTTTGTGTGTGTTTTTGTTTTTCTGTGTGTGTGTGTGTTTTGTTTTTGTGTGTGTGTGGGTTTTTGTTTTTGTGTGTGTTTTTGTTTTTCTGTGTGTGTGTTTTTTGTTTCTGTGTGTGTTTTTGTTTTTGTGTGTGTTTTTGTTTTGTGTGTGTGTTTGTTTTTGTGTGTGTGTTTTTGTGTGTGTTTGTGTTTTTTCATTTTGTGTGTGTATTTGTTTTTGTGTGTGTGTTTGTTTTTCTGTGTGTGTGTTTTTGTTTTTGTGTGTTTTTGTTTTTGTGTGTGTGTTTTTTGTTTTTGTGTGTGTATTTGTTTTTGTGTGTGTGTGTTTTTGTGTGTGTTTGTGTTTTTTCTTTTTGTGTGTGTGTGATTGAGCTTTTGTTTTTGTGTGTGTTTTTGTTTTTCTGGGTGTGTGTTTTTTTGTGTATGTTTTTGTATTTCTGTGTGTGTGTGTTTTTTGTTTTTGTGTGTGTTTTTGTTTTTGTGTGTGTGTGTTTGTTTTTGTGTGTGTGTGGTTATGTTTTTGTGTGTGTGTTTGTGTTTTGTTTTTGTATGTGTTTTTGTGTGTGTGTTTTTTGTTTTTGTGTGTGTTTTTCTTTTTGTGCGTTTGTTTTTGTTTTTGTGTGTATTTTAGTTTTTGTGTGTGTGTGTTTGTTTTTGTGCGTGTGTTTGTTTTTGTGTGTGTTTTTGTTTTGTGTGTGTGTTTGTTTTTGTGTGTGTGTTTTTGTGTGTGTGTGTTTGTTTTTGTGCGTGTGTTTGTTTTTGTGTGTGTTTTTGTTTTGTGTGTGTGTTTGATTTTGTGTGTGTGTTTTTGTGTGTGTTTGTGTTTTTTCATTTTGTGTGTGTATTTGTTTTTGTGTGTGTGTTTGTTTTTCTGTGTGTGTGTTTTTGTTTTTGTGTGTTTTTGTTTTTGTGTGTGTGTTTTTTGTTTTTGTGTGTGTATTTGTTTTTGTGCGTGTTTTTGTTTTTGTGTGTGGGTTTGAGCTTTTGTTTTTGTGTGTGTTTTAGTTTTTCTGTGCGTGTGTGTTTTTGTTTTTGTGTGTGTTTTTGTTTTTCTGTGTGTGTGTTTTTTGTTTTTGTGTGTGTTTTTGTTTTTGTGTGTGTTTTTGTTTTTGTGCGTATGTTTTTGTTTTTGTGTGTTTATTATTTTTGTGGGTGTGTGTGCTTTTGTGGGTGTGTGTGTTTTTGTTTTTGTGTGTGTTTTTGTTTTTCTGTGTGTGTGGTTTTGTGTGTGTGTGTGTTTTTTGTTTTTTGCGTGTGTTTTTGTTTTTGTTTATTTTTGTGTTTTTGTTTTTGTGTGTGTTTTTGTTTTTGAGTGTGTGTGGGGGGTTTTGTTTTTGTGTGTGTGTTTTTGTGTTTGTTTTTGTTTTTTTGTGTGTGTGTGTTTTTGTTTTTGTGTGTGTTTTTGTTTTTCTGTGTGTGTGTTTTGTTTTTGTGTATGTCTGTTTGTTTTTGTGTGTGTGTGTTTTTTGTTTTTGTGTGTGTTTTAGTTTTTATGTGTTTTTTTGTTTTCGTGTGTGTTTTCGTTTTGATGTGTGTGTGTTTTTGTTTTTGTGTGTTTTTTTGTTTTCGTGTGTGTTTTCGTTTTGCTGTGTGTGTGTTTTTGTTTTTGTGTGTGTTTTTGTTTTTCTGTGTGTGTGTGTTTTGTTTTTGTGTATGTCTGTTTGATTTTGTGTGTGTTTTTGTTTCTGTGCGTGTTTTTGTTTTTCTGTGTGTGTGTTTTTGTTTTTGTGTGTGTGTTTGTTTTTGTGTTTGTTTTTGTTTTTTTGTGTGTGTGTGTGTTTGAGCTTTTGTTTTTGTGTGTGTTTTTGTTTTTCTGTGTGTGTGTTTGTGTTTTTGTGTGTGTGTTTGTTTTTGTGTGTGTTTTTGTTTTGTGTGTGTGTTTGTTTTTGTGTGTGTGTTTTTGTGTGTGTTTGTGTTTTTTCATTTTGTGTGTGTATTTGTTTTTGAGTGTGTGTTTGTTTTTCTGTGTGTGTGTTTTTGTTTTTGTGTGTTTTTGTTTGTGTGTGTGTGTTTTTTGTTTTTGTGTGTATATTTGTTTTTGTGTGTGTTTTTGTTTTTGTGTGTGTGTTTGAGCTTTTGTTTTTGTGTGTGTTTTTGTTTTTCTGTGTGTGTGTTTTTTGTTTTTGTGTGTCTTTTTGTTTTTGTGTGTGTTTTTGTTTTTGTGCGTATGTTTTTGTTTTTGTGTGTGTTTTTGTGTGTGTTTGTGTTTTTTCCTTTTGTGTGTGTATTTGTTTTTGTGTGTGTGTTTGTTTTTGTGTGTGTTTTTGTTTTTGTGTGTGTGTGTGTTTGAACTTTTGTTTTTGTGTGTGTTTTTGTTTTTCTGTGTGTGTGTTTTTTGTTTCTGTGTGTGTTTTTGTTTTTGTGTGTGTTTTTGTTTTTGTGTGTGTGTGTTTGTTTTTGTGTGTGTTTTTGTTTTTCTGTGCGTGTGTTTTTTGTTTTTGTGTGTCTTTTTGTTTTTGTGTGTGTTTTTGTTTTTGTGCGTATGTTTTTGTTTTTGGGTGTTTATTATTTTTGTGGGTGTGTGTGCTTTTGTGGGTGTGTGTGTTTTTGTTTTTGTGTGTGTTTTTGTTTTTCTGTGTGTGTGGTTTTGTGTGTGTGTCTGTTTTTTGTTTTTTGCGTGTGTTTTTGTTTTTGTTTATTTTTGTGTTTTTGTTTTTGTGTGTGTTTTTGTTTTTGAGTGTGTGTGGGGGGTTTTGTTTTTGTGTGTGTGTTTTTGTGTTTGTTTTTGTTTTTTTGTGTGTGTGTGTTTTTGTTTTTGTGTGTGTTTTTGTTTTTCTGTGTGTGTGTTTTGTTTTTGTGTATGTCTGTTTGTTTTTGTGTGTGTGTGTTTTTTGTTTTTGTGTGTGTTTTAGTTTTTATGTGTTTTTTTGTTTTCGTGTGTGTTTTCGTTTTTCTGTGTGTGTGTTTTTGTTTTTGTGTGTGTTTTTGTTTTTGTGTGTGTTTTTGTTTTTCTGTGTGTGTGTGTTTTGTTTTTGTGTATGTCTGTTTGATTTTGTGTGTGTTTTTGTTTCTGTGCGTGTTTTTGTTTTTCTGTGTGTGTGTTTTTGTTTTTGTGTGTGTGTTTGTTTTTGTGTTTGTTTTTGTTTTTTTGTGTGTGTGTGTGTTTGAGCTTTTGTTTTTGTGTGTGTTTTTGTTTTTCTGTGTGTGTGTTTTTGTTTTTGTGTGTGTGTTTGTTTTTGTGTGTGTTTTTGTTTTGTGTGTGTGTTTGTTTTTGTGTGTGTGTTTTTGTGTGTGTTTGTGTTTTTTCATTTTGTGTGTGTATTTGTTTTTGTGTGTGTGTTTGTTTTTCTGTGTGTGTGTTTTTGTTTTTGTGTGTTTTTGTTTGTGTGTGTGTGTTTTTTGTTTTTGTGTGTATATTTGTTTTTGTGTGTGTTTGTGTTTTTTCTTTTTGTGTGTGTTTTAGTTTGTGTGTGTGTGGTTTTGTTTTTGTGTGTGTGTTTGTTTTGTGTGTGTGTGTTTGAGCTTTTGTTTTTGTGTGTGTATTTGTTTTTCTGTGCGTGTGTATTTTTGTTTTTGTGTGTGTTTTTCTTTTTCTGTGTGTATGTTTTTTGTTTTTGTGTGTGTTTTTGTTTTTGTGCGTATGTTTTTGTTTTTGTGTGTGTTTATGTTTTTGTGGGTGTGTGTTTGAGCTTTTGTTTTTGTGTGTGTTTATGTTTTTGTGTTTGTTTTTGTTTTTGTGTGTGTGTGTTTGAGCTATTATTTTTGTGTGTGTTTTTGTTTTTGAGTGTGTGTGTGTGTGTTTTTGTTTTTGTGTGTGTGTTTTTGTTTTTGCGTGTTTGTTTTTGTGTGTGTTTTAGTTTTTGTGTGTTTTTTTGTTTTCGTGTGTGTTTTCGTTTTTCTGTGTGCTGTGTTTTTGTTTTTGTGTGTGTGTATGTTTTTGTGTGTGTTTTTGTTTTTGTGTGTGTTTTTGTTTTTCTGTGTGTGTGTGTTTTTTGTTTTTGTGTGTGTGTGTTTTTGTGTGTGTGTGTTTTTTGTTTTTGTGTGTGTATTTGTTTTTGTGTGTGTGTTTGTTTTTGTGTGTGTTTCTGTTTTTGTGTGTGTGTGTTTGAGCTTTTGTTTTTGTGTGTTTTTTTGTTTTTCTGTGCGTATGTGTTTTTGTTTTTGTGTATGTTTTTGTTTTTCTGTGTGTGTGTTTTTTGTTTTTGTGTGTGTTTTTCTTTTTGTGCGTTTGTTTTTGTTTTTGTGTGTGTTTATGTTTTTGTGGGTGTGTTTTTTTTTGTGAATGTTTTTGTTTTTCTGTGTGTGTGTGTTTTTTGTTTTTGTGTGTTTTGTTTTTGTGTGTGTGTTTTTGTTTTTCTGTGTGTGTGTTTGTTTTTGTGCGTGTGTTTGTTTTTGTGTGTGTGTGTTTTTGTTTTTGTGTGTGTTTTTCTTTTTGTGCGTTTGTTTTTGTTTTTGTGTGTGTGTTTGTTTTTGTGTGTGTTTTTGTTTTGTGTGTGTTTGTTTTTGTGTGTGTGTTTTTGTGTGTGTTTGTGTTTTTTCATTTTGTGTGTGTATTTGTTTTTGTGTGTGTGTTTGTTTTTCTGTGCGTGTGTGTTTTTGTTTTTGTGTGTGTTTTTGTTTTTCTGTGTGTGTGGTTTTGTGTGTGTGTGTGTTTTTTGTTTTTTGCGTGTGTTTTTGTTTTTCTGTGTGTGTGTGTGTTTTGTTTTTGTGTGTGTGTGTTTTTGTGTGTGTGTGTGGGTTTTTGTTTTTGTGTGTGTTTTTGTTTTTCTGTGTGTGTGTTTTTTGTTTCTGTCTGTGTTTTTGTTTTTGTGTGTGTTTTTGTTTTGTGTGTGTGTTTGTTTTTGTGTGTGTGTTTTTGTGTGTGTTTGTGTTTTTTCATTTTGTGTGTGTATTTGTTTTTGTGTGTGTGTTTGTTTTTGTGTGTGTGTTTTTTGTTTTTGTGTGTGTATTTGTTTTTGTGTGTGTTTTTGTTTTTGTGTGTGTGTTTGAGCTTTTGTTTTTGTGTGTGTTTTTGTTTCTCTGTGCGCGTGTGTTTTTGCTTTTGTGTGTGTTTTTGTTTTTCTGTGTGTGTGTTTTTTGTTTTTGTGTGTCTTTTTGTTTATGTGTGTGTTTTTGTTTTTGTGCGTATGTTTTTGTTTTTGTGTGTGTTTATGTTTTTGTGGGTGTGTGTGCTTTTGTGGGTGTGTGTGTTTTTGTTTTTGTGTGTGTTTTTGTTTTTCTGTGTGTGTGTGTTTTTTGTTTTTGTGTGTGTGTGTTTTTGTGTGTGTGTGTGTTTTTTGTTTTTTGCGTGTGTTTTTGTTTTTGTTTTTGTTTGTGTTTTTGTTTTTCTGTGTGTCTGTTTGTTTTTGTGTGTTTGTTTTTGTTTTTGTGTGTGTTTTTTGTTTTGTGTGTGTATTTGTTTTTGTGTGTGTTTTTGTGTGTGTTTGTTTTTGTGTGTGTGTTTGTTTTTGTGTGTGTGTGTTTTTGTTTTTGTGTGTGTTTTTTCATTTTGTGTGTGTATTTGTTTTTGTGTGTGTGTTTGTTTTTCTGTGTGTGTGTTTTTGTTTTTGTGTGTTTTTGTTTTTGTGTGTGTGTTTTATAATTTGACATTTGGTTTCAGAGCAGCTTGCATCTTAATTTGCTATTGTTTGCTATAATTGCTATTTTTTCCCAAACATTCATTTTGCGAAAAAAAGTGGTATGCTGAGTGTGCTGTGCATTTTCAGGAATTGGCCGGTTTGTTTCAGAGCATCGATCTTCACAATTAACTATTTTTTGGCAATCATTGATTTAGGAAAAAAAAGTGATTATCTCGGCGAGTTAACCATTTTGAGAAATTTTCCGTTTGTTTTCAGAGCAGCTTGCATTTTGTGCTAACAATTTGTTTTGGAAAAAAGTGATTATCTCGGCAAGTTATTTTGAGTAATTTTCCTTATGGGGTCAGAGCAGCTTGCATCAAAATTAAAAATTTAATGCCTAATATTCATTTTGGGGAAAAAGTGATTATCTCGGCGAATGAACCATTTTGAGTAATTTTCCATTTCGGTTCAGAGCAGTTTGCATCTAAAGTAGCTAGTTTGTGCCAAACATTCATTTTGGAAGAAATGTACAGTTGGTTTTCAGAACGTCTTGCATGAAAATGTACTATTTCTTGTCAAACATTAATTTTGGAAAAAAGTGATTATCTCGGCTGGGTAAACATTTTTAATAATTTGGCATTTGGTTTCAGAGCAGCTTGCATCTCAATTTGCTATTGTTTGCTATAATTGCTATTTTTTCCCAAACATTCATTACGGAAAAAAGTGATCTTCGGAGTGTGCTGTGCATTTTCAGGAATTGGCCGGTTTGTTTCAGAGCATCGATCTTCACAATTAACTATTTTTTGGCAATCATTGATTTAGGAAAAAAAAATGATTATCTCGGCGAGTTAACCATTATGAGAAATTTTCCGTTTGTTTTCAGAGCAGCTTGCATCTAAAGTTACTATTTTGTGCTAACAATTCGTTTTGGGAAAAAGTGATTATCTCGGCGAGTTATTTTGAGTAATTTTCCTTATGGGGTCAGCATCAAAATTAACAATTTAATGCCTAATATTCATTTTGGGGAAAAAGTGATTATCTCGGCGAATGAACCATTTTGAGTAATTTTCCATTTCGGTTCAGAGCAGTTTGCATCTAAAGTAGCTAGTTTGTGCCAAATATTCATTTTGGAAAAAAGGTGATTTTCTCGGCGAGTTAAGCATTTTGAGTAATTTACAGGTTCATTTCAGAGCGGTTTGTATGTAAATGTACTATTTCTTGCCAAACATTCAGTTTGGAAAAAAAGTGATGATCTCGGCGAGTTAAGCAGTTTCAATAATTTGCCATTTGGTTTCAGAGCAGCTTAATTTAAATTTGCTATTTTAAGTTACTATTTTGTGCTAACAATTCGTTTTGGGAAAAAGTGATTATCTCGGCGAGTTATTTTGAGTAATTTTCCTTATGGGGTCAGCATCAAAATTAACAATTTAATGCCTAATATTCATTTTGGGGAAAAAGTGATTATCTCGGCGAATGAACCATTTTGAGTAATTTTCCATTTCGGTTCAGAGCAGTTTGCATCTAAAGTAGCTAGTTTGTGCCAAACATTCATTTTGGAAAAAAGGTGATTTTCTCGGCGAGTTAAGCATTTTGAGTAATTTACAGGTTCATTTCAGAGCGGTTTGCATTAAAATGTACTATTTCTTGCCAAACATTCAGTTTGGAAAAAAAGTGATGATCTCGGCGAGTTAAGCAGTTTCAATAATTTGCCATTTGGTTTCAGAGCAGCTTAATTTAAATTTGCTATTTTTACCCAAACATTCGTTTGGGGAAAAAAAAGTGATTATCTCGGCGAGATATTAGCAATTTTTCGCCAAACATTGTTAAGCATTTTGAGCAATGTACAGTTGGGTTTCAGAGCGTCTTGCATGAAAATGTACTACTTCTTGTCAGACATTAATTTTGGAAAACAAGTCATTATCTCGGAGAGTTAGCATTTTCAATAATTGCCATTAACTTTCAGAGCAGCTTGCATTTAAATTAGCAATTTTTCGCCAAACATTCGTTTTGGAAAGAAATTGATTTCCTCGTTAAGCATTTTGAGCAATGTACAGTTGGTTTTCAGAGCGTCTTGCATGAAAATGTACTATTTCTTGTCAAACATTAAATTTGGAAAAAAGTAATTATCTCGGCTGGGTAAACATTTTTAATAATTTGACATTTGGTTTCAGAGTAGCTTGCATCTCAATTTGCTATTGTTTGCTATAATTGCTATTTTTTCCCAAACATTCATTTTGCGAAAAAAAGTGGTATGCTGAGTGTGCTGTGCATTTTCAGGAATTGGCCGGTTTGTTTCAGAGCATCGATCTTCACAATTAACTATTTTTTGGCAATCATTGATTTAGGAAAAAAAAATGATTATCTCGGCGAGTTAACCATTATGAGAAATTTTCCGTTTGTTTTCAGAGCAGCTTGCATCTAAAGTTACTATTTTGTGCTAACAATTCGTTTTGGGAAAAAGTGATTATCTCGGCGAGTTATTTTGAGTAATTTTCCTTATGGGGTCAGCTTGCATCAAAATTAACAATTTAATGCCTAATATTCATTTTGGGGAAAAAGTGATTATCTCGGCGAATGAACCATTTTGAGTAATTTTCCATTTCGGTTCAGAGCAGTTTGCATCTAAAGTAGCTAGTTTGTGCCAAACATTCATTTTGGACAAATGGTGATTTTCTCGGCGAGTTAACCATTATGAGAAATTTTCCGTTTGGTTTCAGAGCAGCTTGCATCTAAAGTTACTATTTTGTGCTAACAATTTGTTTTGGAAAAAAGTGAATATCTCGGCGAGATAAGCCTTTTCAAATATTGCCATTTGGTTTCAGAGCAGCTTAATTTAAATTAGCTATTTTTTGCAAAACAGTCGTTTTGGAAAGAAAGTGATTTCCTCGTTAAGCATTTTGAGCAATGTACAGTTGGTTTTCAGACCGTCTTGCATGAAAATGTACTACTTCTTGTCAGACATTAATTTTGGAAAACAAGTCATTATCTCGGAGAGTTAGCATTTTCAATAATTGCCATTAAGTTTCAGAGCAGCTTGCATTTAAATTAGCAATTTTTCGCCAAACATTCGATTTGGAAAGAAATTGATTTCCTCGTTAAGCATTTTGAGCAATGTTTTCAGAGCGTCTTGCATGAAAATGTACTACTTCTTGTCAGACATTAATTTGGGAAAAAAGTGATTATCTCGACTGGGTAACATTTTTTATAATTTGACATTTGGTTTCAGAGCAGCTTGCATCTTAATTTGCTATTGTTTGCTATAATTGCTATTTTTTCCCAAACATTCATTTTGCGAAAAAAAGTGGTATGCTGAGTGTGCTGTGCATTTTCAGGAATTGGCCGGTTTGTTTCAGAGCATCGATCTTCACAATTAACTATTTTTTGGCAATCATTGATTTAGGAAAAAAAAGTGATTATCTCGGCGAGTTAACCATTTTGAGAAATTTTCCGTTTGTTTTCAGAGCAGCTTGCATTTTGTGCTAACAATTTGTTTTGGAAAAAAGTGATTATCTCGGCAAGTTATTTTGAGTAATTTTCCTTATGGGGTCAGAGCAGCTTGCATCAAAATTAAAAATTTAATGCCTAATATTCATTTTGGGGAAAAAGTGATTATCTCGGCGAATGAACCATTTTGAGTAATTTTCCATTTCGGTTCAGAGCAGTTTGCATCTAAAGTAGCTAGTTTGTGCCAAACATTCATTTTGGAAGAAATGTACAGTTGGTTTTCAGAACGTCTTGCATGAAAATGTACTATTTCTTGTCAAACATTAATTTTGGAAAAAAGTGATTATCTCGGCTGGGTAAACATTTTTAATAATTTGGCATTTGGTTTCAGAGCAGCTTGCATCTCAATTTGCTATTGTTTGCTATAATTGCTATTTTTTCCCAAACATTCATTACGGAAAAAAGTGATCTTCGGAGTGTGCTGTGCATTTTCAGGAATTGGCCGGTTTGTTTCAGAGCATCGATCTTCACAATTAACTATTTTTTGGCAATCATTGATTTAGGAAAAAAAAAGATTATCTCGGCGAGTTAACCATTATGAGAAATTTTCCGTTTGTTTTCAGAGCAGCTTGCATCTAAAGTTACTATTTTGTGCTAACAATTCGTTTTGGGAAAAAGTGATTATCTCGGCGAGTTATTTTGAGTAATTTTCCTTATGGGGTCAGCATCAAAATTAACAATTTAATGCCTAATATTCATTTTGGGGAAAAAGTGATTATCTCGGCGAATGAACCATTTTGAGTAATTTTCCATTTCGGTTCAGAGCAGTTTGCATCTAAAGTAGCTAGTTTGTGCCAAATATTCATTTTGGAAAAAAGGTGATTTTCTCGGCGAGTTAAGCATTTTGAGTAATTTACAGGTTCATTTCAGAGCGGTTTGTATGTAAATGTACTATTTCTTGCCAAACATTCAGTTTGGAAAAAAAGTGATGATCTCGGCGAGTTAAGCAGTTTCAATAATTTGCCATTTGGTTTCAGAGCAGCTTAATTTAAATTTGCTATTTTAAGTTACTATTTTGTGCTAACAATTCGTTTTGGGAAAAAGTGATTATCTCGGCGAGTTATTTTGAGTAATTTTCCTTATGGGGTCAGCATCAAAATTAACAATTTAATGCCTAATATTCATTTTGGGGAAAAAGTGATTATCTCGGCGAATGAACCATTTTGAGTAATTTTCCATTTCGGTTCAGAGCAGTTTGCATCTAAAGTAGCTAGTTTGTGCCAAACATTCATTTTGGAAAAAAGGTGATTTTCTCGGCGAGTTAAGCATTTTGAGTAATTTACAGGTTCATTTCAGAGCGGTTTGCATTAAAATGTACTATTTCTTGCCAAACATTCAGTTTGGAAAAAAAGTGATGATCTCGGCGAGTTAAGCAGTTTCAATAATTTGCCATTTGGTTTCAGAGCAGCTTAATTTAAATTTGCTATTTTTACCCAAACATTCGTTTGGGGAAAAAAAAGTGATTATCTCGGCGAGATATTAGCAATTTTTCGCCAAACATTGTTAAGCATTTTGAGCAATGTACAGTTCGGTTTCAGAGCGTCTTGCATGAAAATGTACTATTTCTTGTCAAACATTAAATTTTTGAAAAAAGTGATTATCTCGGCTGTGTAAACATTTTTAATAATTTGCCATTTGGTTTCAGAGCAGCTTAATTTAAATTTGCTATTTTTACCCAAACATTCGTTTGGGGAAAAAAAAGTGATTATCTCGGCGAGTCAAGCATTTTGAGTAATGTTCCGGTTGGGGTCAGAGCGTCTTCCATGTAAATGTACTATTTCTTGCCACTCATTCAGTTTGGAAAACAAGTCATTATCTCGGAGAGTTAGCATTTTCAATAATTGCCATTAACTTTCAGAGCAGCTTGCATTTAAATTAGCAATTTTTCGCCAAACATTCGTTTTGGAAAGAAATTGATTTCCTCGTTAAGCATTTTGAGCAATGTACAGTTGGTTTTCAGAGCGTCTTGCATGAAAATGTGCTATTTCTTGTCAAACATTAAATTTGGAAAAAAGTAATTATCTCGGCTGGGTAAACATTTTTAATAATTTGACATTTGGTTTCAGAGCAGCTTGCATCTCAATTTGCTATTGTTTGCTATAATTGCTATTTTTTCCCAAACATTCATTTTGCGGAAAAAAGTGATCTTCTGAGTGTGCTGTGCATTTTCAGGAATTGGCCGGTTTGTTTCAGAGCATCGATCTTCACAATTAACTATTTTTTGGCAATCATTGATTTAGGAAAAAAAGTGATTATCTCGGCGAGTTAACCATTATGAGAAATTTTCCGTTTGTTTTCAGAGCAGCTTGCATCTAAAGTTACTATTTTGTGCTAACAATTCGTTTTGGGAAAAAGTGATTATCTCGGCGAGTTATTTTGAGTAATTTTCCTTATGGGGTCAGCTTGCATCAAAATTAACAATTTAATGCCTAATATTCATTTTGGGGAAAAAGTGATTATCTCGGCGAATGAACCATTTTGAGTAATTTTCCATTTCGGTTCAGAGCAGTTTGCATCTAAAGTAGCTAGTTTGTGCCAAACATTCATTTTGGACAAAAGGTGATTTTCTCGGCGAGTTAACCATTATGAGAAATTTTCCGTTTGGTTTCAGAGCAGCTTGCATCTAAAGTTACTATTTTGTGCTAACAATTTGTTTTGGAAAAAAGTGAATATCTCGGCGAGATAAGCCTTTTCAAATATTGCCATTTGGTTTCAGAGCAGCTTAATTTAAATTAGCTATTTTTTGCAAAACAGTCGTTTTAGAAAGAAAGTGATTTCCTCGTTAAGCATTTTGAGCAATGTACAGTTGGTTTTCAGAGCGTCTTGCATGAAAATGTACTACTTCTTGTCAGACATTAATTTTGGAAAACAAGTCATTACCTCGGAGAGTTAGCATTTTCAATAATTGCCATTAAGTTTCAGAGCAGCTTGCATTTAAATTAGCAATTTTTCGCCAAACATTCGATTTGGAAAGAAATTGATTTCCTCGTTAAGCATTTTGAGCAATGTACAGTTGGTTTTCAGAGCGTCTTGCATGAAAATGTACTACTTCTTGTCAGACATTAATTTGGGAAAAAAGTGATTATCTCGACTGGGTAACATTTTTTATAATTTGACATTTGGTTTCAGAGCAGCTTGCATCTTAATTTGCTATTGTTTGCTATAATTGCTATATTTTCCCAAACATTCATTTTGCGAAAAAAAGTGGTATGCTGAGTGTGCTGTGCATTTTCAGGAATTGGCCGGTTTGTTTCAGAGCATCGATCTTCACAATTAACTATTTTTTGGCAATCATTGATTTAGGAAAAAAAAGTGATTATCTCGGCGAGTTAACCATTTTGAGAAATTTTCCGTTTGTTTTCAGAGCAGCTTGCATTTTGTGCTAACAATTTGTTTTGGAAAAAAGTGATTATCTCGGCAAGTTATTTTGAGTAATTTTCCTTATGGGGTCAGAGCAGCTTGCATCAAAATTAAAAATTTAATGCCTAATATTCATTTTGGGGAAAAAGTGATTATCTCGGCGAATGAACCATTTTGAGTAATTTTCCATTTCGGTTCAGAGCAGTTTGCATCTAAAGTAGCTAGTTTGTGCCAAACATTCATTTTGGAAGAAATGTACAGTTGGTTTTCAGAACGTCTTGCATGAAAATGTACTATTTCTTGTCAAACATTAATTTTGGAAAAAAGTGATTATCTCGGCTGGGTAAACATTTTTAATAATTTGGCATTTGGTTTCAGAGCAGCTTGCATCTCAATTTGCTATTGTTTGCTATAATTGCTATTTTTTCCCAAACATTCATTACGGAAAAAAGTGATCTTCGGAGTGTGCTGTGCATTTTCAGGAATTGGCCGGTTTGTTTCAGAGCATCGATCTTCACAATTAACTATTTTTTGGCAATCATTGATTTAGGAAAAAAAAATGATTATCTCGGCGAATGAACCATTTTGAGTAATTTTCCATTTCGGTTCAGAGCAGTTTGCATCTAAAGTAGCTAGTTTGTGCCAAACATTCATTTTGGAAAAAAGGTGATTTTCTCGGCGAGTTAAGCATTTTGAGTAATTTACAGGTTCATTTCAGAGCGGTTTGCATGAAAATGTACTATTTCTTGCCAAACATTCAGTTTGGAAAAAAAGTGATGATCTCGGCGAGTTAAGCAGTTTCAATAATTTGCCATTTGGTTTCAGAGCAGCTTAATTTAAATTTGCTATTTTTACCCAAACATTCGTTTGGGGAAAAAAAATGATTATCTCGGCGAGATATTAGCAATTTTTCGCCAAACATTGTTAAGCATTTTGAGCAATGTACAGTTGGGTTTCAGAGCGTCTTGCATGAAAATGTACTATTTCTTGTCAAACATTAAATTTTTGAAAAAAGTGATTATCTCGGCTGGGTAAACATTTTTAATAATTTGCCATTTGGTTTCAGAGCAGCTTAATTTAAATTTGCTATTTTTACCCAAACATTCGTTTGGGGAAAAAAAAGTGATTATCTCGGCGAGTCAAGCATTTTGAGTAATGTTCCGGTTGGTCTTCCATGAGCGTCTTCCATGTAAATGTACTATTTCTTGCCACTCATTCAGTTTGGAAAACAAGTCATTATCTCGGAGAGTTAGCATTTTCAATAATTGCCATTAACTTTCAGAGCAGCTTGCATTTAAATTAGCAATTTTTCGCCAAACATTCGTTTTGGAAAGAAATTGATTTCCTCGTTAAGCATTTTGAGCAATGTACAGTTGGTTTTCAGAGCGTCTTGCATGAAAATGTACTATTTCTTGTCAAACATTAAATTTGGAAAAAAGTAATTATCTCGGCTGGGTAAACATTTTTAATAATTTGACATTTGGTTTCAGAGCAGCTTGCATCTCAATTTGCTATTGTTTGCTATAATTGCTATTTTTTCCCAAACATTCATTTTGCGGAAAAAAGTGATCTTCTGAGTGTGCTGTGCATTTTCAGGAATTGGCCGGTTTGTTTCAGAGCATCGATCTTCACAATTAACTATTTTTTGGCAATCATTGATTTAGGAAAAAAAGTGATTATCTCGGCGAGTTAACCATTATGAGAAATTTTCCGTTTGTTTTCAGAGCAGCTTGCATCTAAAGTTACTATTTTGTGCTAACAATTCGTTTTGGGAAAAAGTGATTATCTCGGCGAGTTATTTTGAGTAATTTTCCTTATGGGGTCAGCTTGCATCAAAATTAACAATTTAATGCCTAATATTCATTTTGGGGAAAAAGTGATTATCTCGGCGAATGAACCATTTTGAGTAATTTTCCATTTCGGTTCAGAGCAGTTTGCATCTAAAGTAGCTAGTTTGTGCCAAACATTCATTTTGGACAAAAGGTGATTTTCTCGGCGAGTTAACCATTATGAGAAATTTTCCGTTTGGTTTCAGAGCAGCTTGCATCTAAAGTTACTATTTTGTGCTAACAATTTGTTTTGGAAAAAAGTGAATATCTCGGCGAGATAAGCCTTTTCAAATATTGCCATTTGGTTTCAGAGCAGCTTAATTTAAATTAGCTATTTTTTGAAAACAGTCGTTTTGGAAAGAAAGTGATTTCCTCGTTAAGCATTTTGAGCAATGTACAGTTGGTTTTCAGAGCGTCTTGCATGAAAATGTACTACTTCTTGTCAGACATTAATTTTGGAAAACAAGTCATTATCTCGGAGAATTAGCATTTTCAATAATTGCCATTAAGTTTCAGAGCAGCTTGCATTTAAATTAGCAATTTTTCGCCAAACATTCGATTTGGAAAGAAATTGATTTCCTCGTTAAGCATTTTGAGCAATGTACAGTTGGTTTTCAGAGCGTCTTGCATGAAAATGTACTACTTCTTGTCAGACATTAATTTGGGAAAAAAGTGATTATCTCGACTGGGTAACATTTTTTATAATTTGACATTTGGTTTCAGAGCAGCTTGCATCTTAATTTGCTATTGTTTGCTATAATTGCTATTTTTTCCCAAACATTCATTTTGCGAAAAAAAGTGGTATGCTGAGTGTGCTGTGCATTTTCAGGAATTGGCCGGTTTGTTTCAGAGCATCGATCTTCACAATTAACTATTTTTTGGCAATCATTGATTTAGGAAAAAAAAGTGATTATCTCGGCGAGTTAACCATTTTGAGAAATTTTCCGTTTGTTTTCAGAGCAGCTTGCATTTTGTGCTAACAATTCGTTTTGGAAAAAAGTGATTATCTCGGCAAGTTATTTTGAGTAATTTTCCTTATGGGGTCAGAGCAGCTTGCATCAAAATTAACAATTTAATGCCTAATATTCATTTTGGGGAAAAAGTGATTATCTCGGCGAATGAACCATTTTGAGTAATTTTCCATTTCGGTTCAGAGCAGTTTGCATCTAAAGTAGCTAGTTTGTGCCAAACATTCATTTTGGAAGAAATGTACAGTTGGTTTTCAGAACGTCTTGCATGAAAATGTACTATTTCTTGTCAAACATTAATTTTGGAAAAAAGTGATTATCTCGGCTGGGTAAACATTTTTAATAATTTGGCATTTGGTTTCAGAGCAGCTTGCATCTCAATTTGCTATTGTTTGCTATAATTGCTATTTTTTCCCAAACATTCATTACGGAAAAAAGTGGTATGCTGAGTGTGCTGTGCATTTTCAGGAATTGGCCGGTTTGTTTCAGAGCATCGATCTTCACAATTAACTATTTTTTGGCAATCATTGATTTAGGAAAAAAAGTGATTATCTCGGCGAGTTAACCATTATGAGAAATTTTCCGTTTGTTTTCAGAGCAGCTTGCATCTAAAGTTACTATTTTGTGCTAACAATTCGTTTTGGGAAAAAGTGATTATCTCGGCGAGTTATTTTGAGTAATTTTCCTTATGGGGTCAGCTTGCATCAAAATTAACAATTTAATGCCTAATATTCATTTTGGGGAAAAAGTGATTATCTCGGCGAATGAACCATTTTGAGTAATTTTCCATTTCGGTTCAGAGCAGTTTGCATCTAAAGTAGCTAGTTTGTGCCAAACATTCATTTTGGACAAAAGGTGATTTTCTCGGCGAGTTAACCATTATGAGAAATTTTCCGTTTGGTTTCAGAGCAGCTTGCATCTAAAGTTACTATTTTGTGCTAACAATTTGTTTTGGAAAAAAGTGAATATCTCGGCGAGATAAGCCTTTTCAAATATTGCCATTTGGTTTCAGAGCAGCTTAATTTAAATTAGCTATTTTTTGCCAAACAGTCGTTTTGGAAAGAAAGTGATTTCCTCGTTAAGCATTTTGAGCAATGTACAGTTGGTTTTCAGAGCGTCTTGCATGAAAATGTACTACTTCTTGTCAGACATTAATTTTGGAAAACAAGTCATTATCTCGGAGAATTAGCATTTTCAATAATTGCCATTAAGTTTCAGAGCAGCTTGCATTTAAATTAGCAATTTTTCGCCAAACATTCGATTTGGAAAGAAATTGATTTCCTCGTTAAGCATTTTGAGCAATGTACAGTTGGTTTTCAGAGCGTCTTGCATGAAAATGTACTACTTCTTGTCAGACATTAATTTGGGAAAAAAGTGATTATCTCGACTGGGTAACATTTTTTATAATTTGACATTTGGTTTCAGAGCAGCTTGCATCTTAATTTGCTATTGTTTGCTATAATTGCTATTTTTTCCCAAACATTCATTTTGCGAAAAAAAGTGGTATGCTGAGTGTGCTGTGCATTTTCAGGAATTGGCCGGTTTGTTTCAGAGCATCGATCTTCACAATTAACTATTTTTTGGCAATCATTGATTTAGGAAAAAAAAGTGATTATCTCGGCGAGTTAACCATTTTGAGAAATTTTCCGTTTGTTTTCAGAGCAGCTTGCATTTTGTGCTAACAATTCGTTTTGGAAAAAAGTGATTATCTCGGCAAGTTATTTTGAGTAATTTTCCTTATGGGGTCAGAGCAGCTTGCATCAAAATTAACAATTTAATGCCTAATATTCATTTTGGGGAAAAAGTGATTATCTCGGCGAATGAACCATTTTGAGTAATTTTCCATTTCGGTTCAGAGCAGTTTGCATCTAAAGTAGCTAGTTTGTGCCAAACATTCATTTTGGAAGAAATGTACAGTTGGTTTTCAGAACGTCTTGCATGAAAATGTACTATTTCTTGTCAAACATTAATTTTGGAAAAAAGTGATTATCTCGGCTGGGTAAACATTTTTAATAATTTGTCATTTGGTTTCAGAGCAACTTGCATCTCAATTTGCTATTGTTTGCTATAATTGCTATTTTTTCCCAAATATTCATTACGGAAAAAAGTGGTATGCTGAGTGTGCTGTGCATTTTCAGGAATTGGCCGGTTTGTTTCAGAGCATCGATCTTCACAATTAACTATTTTTTGGCAATCATTGATTTAGGAAAAAAAGTGATTATCTCGGCGAGTTAACCATTATGAGAAATTTTCCGTTTGTTTTCAGAGCAGCTTGCATCTAAAGTTACTATTTTGTGCTAACAATTCGTTTTGGGAAAAAGTGATTATCTCGGCGAGTTATTTTGAGTAATTTTCCTTATGGGGTCAGCTTGCATCAAAATTAACAATTTAATGCCTAATATTCATTTTGGGGAAAAAGTGATTATCTCGGCGAATGAACCATTTTGAGTAATTTTCCATTTCGGTTCAGAGCAGTTTGCATCTAAAGTAGCTAGTTTGTGCCAAACATTCATTTTGGACAAAAGGTGATTTTCTCGGCGAGTTAACCATTATGAGAAATTTTCCGTTTGGTTTCAGAGCAGCTTGCATCTAAAGTTACTATTTTGTGCTAACAATTTGTTTTGGAAAAAAGTGAATATCTCGGCGAGATAAGCCTTTTCAAATATTGCCATTTGGTTTCAGAGCAGCTTAATTTAAATTAGCTATTTTTTGCCAAACAGTCGTTTTGGAAAGAAAGTGATTTCCTCGTTAAGCATTTTGAGCAATGTACAGTTGGTTTTCAGAGCGTCTTGCATGAAAATGTACTACTTCTTGTCAGACATTAATTTTGGAAAACAAGTCATTATCTCGGAGAGTTAGCATTTTCAATAATTGCCATTAAGTTTCAGAGCAGCTTGCATTTAAATTAGCAATTTTTCGCCAAACATTCGATTTGGAAAGAAATTGATTTCCTCGTTAAGCATTTTGAGCAATGTACAGTTGGTTTTCAGAGCGTCTTGCATGAAAATGTACTACTTCTTGTCAGACATTAATTTGGGAAAAAAGTGATTATCTCGACTGGGTAACATTTTTTATAATTTGACATTTGGTTTCAGAGCAGCTTGCATCTTAATTTGCTATTGTTTGCTATAATTGCTATTTTTTCCCAAACATTCATTTTGCGAAAAAAAGTGGTATGCTGAGTGTGCTGTGCATTTTCAGGAATTGGCCGGTTTGTTTCAGAGCATCGATCTTCACAATTAACTATTTTTTGGCAATCATTGATTTAGGAAAAAAAAGTGATTATCTCGGCGAGTTAACCATTTTGAGAAATTTTCCGTTTGTTTTCAGAGCAGCTTGCATTTTGTGCTAACAATTCGTTTTGGAAAAAAGTGATTATCTCGGCAAGTTATTTTGAGTAATTTTCCTTATGGGGTCAGAGCAGCTTGCATCAAAATTAAAAATTTAATGCCTAATATTCATTTTGGGGAAAAAGTGATTATCTCGGCGAATGAACCATTTTGAGTAATTTTCCATTTCGGTTCAGAGCAGTTTGCATCTAAAGTAGCTAGTTTGTGCCAAACATTCATTTTGGAAGAAATGTACAGTTGGTTTTCAGAACGTCTTGCATGAAAATGTACTATTTCTTGTCAAACATTAATTTTGGAAAAAAGTGATTATCTCGGCTGGGTAAACATTTTTAATAATTTGGCATTTGGTTTCAGAGCAGCTTGCATCTCAATTTGCTATTGTTTGCTATAATTGCTATTTTTTCCCAAACATTCATTACGGACAAAAGTGATCTTCGGAGTGTGCTGTGCATTTTCAGGAATTGGCCGGTTTGTTTCAGAGCATCGATCTTCACAATTAACTATTTTTTGGCAATCATTGATTTAGGAAAAAAAAATGATTATCTCGGCGAGTTAACCATTATGAGAAATTTTCCGTTTGTTTTCAGAGCAGCTTGCATCTAAAGTTACTATTTTGTGCTAACAATTCGTTTTGGGAAAAAGTGATTATCTCGGCGAGTTATTTTGAGTAATTTTCCTTATGGGGTCAGCATCAAAATTAACAATTTAATGCCTAATATTCATTTTGGGGAAAAAGTGATTATCTCGACTGGGTAACATTTTTTATAATTTGACATTTGGTTTCAGAGCAGCTTGCATCTTAATTTGCTATTGTTTGCTATAATTGCTATTTTTTCCCAAACATTCATTTTGCGAAAAAAAGTGGTATGCTGAGTGTGCTGTGCATTTTCAGGAATTGGCCGGTTTGTTTCAGAGCATCGATCTTCACAATTAACTATTTTTTGGCAATCATTGATTTAGGAAAAAAAAGTGATTATCTCGGCGAGTTAACCATTTTGAGAAATTTTCCGTTTGTTTTCAGAGCAGCTTGCATTTTGTGCTAACAATTCGTTTTGGAAAAAAGTGATTATCTCGGCAAGTTATTTTGAGTAATTTTCCTTATGGGGTCAGAGCAGCTTGCATCAAAATTAAAAATTTAATGCCTAATATTCATTTTGGGGAAAAAGTGATTATCTCGGCGAATGAACCATTTTGAGTAATTTTCCATTTCGGTTCAGAGCAGTTTGCATCTAAAGTAGCTAGTTTGTGCCAAACATTCATTTTGGAAGAAATGTACAGTTGGTTTTCAGAACGTCTTGCATGAAAATGTACTATTTCTTGTCAAACATTAATTTTGGAAAAAAGTGATTATCTCGGCTGGGTAAACATTTTTAATAATTTGGCATTTGGTTTCAGAGCAGCTTGCATCTCAATTTGCTATTGTTTGCTATAATTGCTATTTTTTCCCAAACATTCATTGCGGACAAAAGTGATCTTCGGAGTGTGCTGTGCATTTTCAGGAATTGGCCGGTTTGTTTCAGAGCATCGATCTTCACAATTAACTATTTTTTGGCAATCATTGATTTAGGAAAAAAAAATGATTATCTCGGCGAGTTAACCATTATGAGAAATTTTCCGTTTGTTTTCAGAGCAGCTTGCATCTAAAGTTACTATTTTGTGCTAACAATTCGTTTTGGGAAAAAGTGATTATCTCGGCGAGTTATTTTGAGTAATTTTCCTTATGGGGTCAGCATCAAAATTAACAATTTAATGCCTAATATTCATTTTGGGGAAAAAGTGATTATCTCGGCGAATGAACCATTTTGAGTAATTTTCCATTTCGGTTCAGAGCAGTTTGCATCTAAAGTAGCTAGTTTGTGCCAAACATTCATTTTGGAAAAAAGGTGATTTTCTCGGCGAGTTAAGCATTTTGAGTAATTTACAGGTTCATTTCAGAGCGGTTTGCATGAAAATGTACTATTTCTTGCCAAACATTCAGTTTGGAAAAAAAGTGATGATCTCGGCGAGTTAAGCAGTTTCAATAATTTGCCATTTGGTTTCAGAGCAGCTTAATTTAAATTTGCTATTTTTACCCAAACATTCGTTTGGGGAAAAAAAAGTGATTATCTCGGCGAGATATTAGCAATTTTTCGCCAAACATTGTTAAGCATTTTGAGCAATGTACAGTTCGGTTTCAGAGCGTCTTGCATGAAAATGTACTATTTCTTGTCAAACATTAAATTTTTGAAAAAAGTGATTATCTCGGCTGGGTAAACATTTTTAATAATTTGCCATTTGGTTTCAGAGCAGCTTAATTTAAATTTGCTATTTTTACCCAAACATTCGTTTGGGGAAAAAAAAGTGATTATCTCGGCGAGTCAAGCATTTTGAGTAATGTTCCGGTTGGGGTCAGAGCGTCTTCCATGTAAATGTACTATTTCTTGCCACTCATTCAGTTTGGAAAACAAGTCATTATCTCGGAGAGTTAGCATTTTCAATAATTGCCATTAACTTTCAGAGCAGCTTGCATTTAAATTAGCAATTTTTCGCCAAACATTCGTTTTGGAAAGAAATTGATTTCCTCGTTAAGCATTTTGAGCAATGTACAGTTGGTTTTCAGAGCGTCTTGCATGAAAATGTACTATTTCTTGTCAAACATTAAATTTGGAAAAAAGTAATTATCTCGGCTGGGTAAACATTTTTAATAATTTGACATTTGGTTTCAGAGCAGCTTGCATCTCAATTTGCTATTGTTTGCTATAATTGCTATTTTTTCCCAAACATTCATTTTGCGGAAAAAAGTGATCTTCTGAGTGTGCTGTGCATTTTCAGGAATTGGCCGGTTTGTTTCAGAGCATCGATCTTCACAATTAACTATTTTTTGGCAATCATTGATTTAGGAAAAAAAGTGATTATCTCGGCGAGTTAACCATTATGAGAAATTTTCCGTTTGTTTTCAGAGCAGCTTGCATCTAAAGTTACTATTTTGTGCTAACAATTCGTTTTGGGAAAAAGTGATTATCTCGGCGAGTTATTTTGAGTAATTTTCCTTATGGGGTCAGCTTGCATCAAAATTAACAATTTAATGCCTAATATTCATTTTGGGGAAAAAGTGATTATCTCGGCGAATGAACCATTTTGAGTAATTTTCCATTTCGGTTCAGAGCAGTTTGCATCTAAAGTAGCTAGTTTGTGCCAAACATTCATTTTGGACAAAAGGTGATTTTCTCGGCGAGTTAACCATTATGAGAAATTTTCCGTTTGGTTTGAGAGCAGCTTGCATCTAAAGTTACTATTTTGTGCTAACAATTTGTTTTGGAAAAAAGTGAATATCTCGGCGAGATAAGCCTTTTCAAATATTGCCATTTGGTTTCAGAGCAGCTTAATTTAAATTAGCTATTTTTTGCAAAACAGTCGTTTTGGAAAGAAAGTGATTTCCTCGTTAAGCATTTTGAGCAATGTACAGTTGGTTTTCAGAGCGTCTTGCATGAAAATGTACTACTTCTTGTCAGACATTAATTTTGGAAAACAAGTCATTATCTCGGAGAGTTAGCATTTTCAATAATTGCCATTAAGTTTCAGAGCAGCTTGCATTTAAATTAGCAATTTTTCGCCAAACATTCGATTTGGAAAGAAATTGATTTCCTCGTTAAGCATTTTGAGCAATGTACAGTTGGTTTTCAGAGCGTCTTGCATGAAAATGTACTACTTCTTGTCAGACATTAATTTGGGAAAAAAGTGATTATCTCGACTGGGTAACATTTTTTATAATTTGACATTTGGTTTCAGAGCAGCTTGCATCTTAATTTGCTATTGTTTGCTATAATTGCTATTTTTTCCCAAACATTCATTTTGCGAAAAAAAGTGGTATGCTGAGTGTGCTGTGCATTTTCAGGAATTGGCCGGTTTGTTTCAGAGCATCGATCTTCACAATTAACTATTTTTTGGCAATCATTGATTTAGGAAAAAAAAGTGATTATCTCGGCGAGTTAACCATTTTGAGAAATTTTCCGTTTGTTTTCAGAGCAGCTTGCATTTTGTGCTAACAATTTGTTTTGGAAAAAAGTGATTATCTCGGCAAGTTATTTTGAGTAATTTTCCTTATGGGGTCAGAGCAGCTTGCATCAAAATTAAAAATTTAATGCCTAATATTCATTTTGGGGAAAAAGTGATTATCTCGGCGAATGAACCATTTTGAGTAATTTTCCATTTCGGTTCAGAGCAGTTTGCATCTAAAGTAGCTAGTTTGTGCCAAACATTCATTTTGGAAGAAATGTACAGTTGGTTTTCAGAACGTCTTGCATGAAAATGTACTATTTCTTGTCAAACATTAATTTTGGAAAAAAGTGATTATCTCGGCTGGGTAAACATTTTTAATAATTTGCCATTTGGTTTCAGAGCAGCTTGCATCTCAATTTGCTATTGTTTGCTATAATTGCTATTTTTTCCCAAACATTCATTACGGACAAAAGTGATCTTCGGAGTGTGCTGTGCATTTTCAGGAATTGGCCGGTTTGTTTCAGAGCATCGATCTTCACAATTAACTATTTTTTGGCAATCATTGATTTAGGAAAAAAAAATGATTATCTCGGCGAGTTAACCATTATGAGAAATTTTCCGTTTGTTTTCAGAGCAGCTTGCATCTAAAGTTACTATTTTGTGCTAACAATTCGTTTTGGGAAAAAGTGATTATCTCGGCGAGTTATTTTGAGTAATTTTCCTTATGGGGTCAGCTTGCATCAAAATTAACAATTTAATGCCTAATATTCATTTTGGGGAAAAAGTGATTATCTCGGCGAATGAACCATTTTGAGTAATTTTCCATTTCGGTTCAGAGCAGTTTGCATCTAAAGTAGCTAGTTTGTGCCAAACATTCATTTTGGACAAAAGGTGATTTTCTCGGCGAGTTAACCATTATGAGAAATTTTCCGTTTGGTTTGAGAGCAGCTTGCATCTAAAGTTACTATTTTGTGCTAACAATTTGTTTTGGAAAAAAGTGAATATCTCGGCGAGATAAGCCTTTTCAAATATTGCCATTTGGTTTCAGAGCAGCTTAATTTAAATTAGCTATTTTTTGCAAAACAGTCGTTTTGGAAAGAAAGTGATTTCCTCGTTAAGCATTTTGAGCAATGTACAGTTGGTTTTCAGAGCGTCTTGCATGAAAATGTACTACTTCTTGTCAGACATTAATTTTGGAAAACAAGTCATTATCTCGGAGAGTTAGCATTTTCAATAATTGCCATTAAGTTTCAGAGCAGCTTGCATTTAAATTAGCAATTTTTCGCCAAACATTCGATTTGGAAAGAAATTGATTTCCTCGTTAAGCATTTTGAGCAATGTACAGTTGGTTTTCAGAGCGTCTTGCATGAAAATGTACTACTTCTTGTCAGACATTAATTTGGGAAAAAAGTGATTATCTCGACTGGGTAACATTTTTTATAATTTGACATTTGGTTTCAGAGCAGCTTGCATCTTAATTTGCTATTGTTTGCTATAATTGCTATTTTTTCCCAAACATTCATTTTGCGAAAAAAAGTGGTATGCTGAGTGTGCTGTGCATTTTCAGGAATTGGCCGGTTTGTTTCAGAGCATCGATCTTCACAATTAACTATTTTTTGGCAATCATTGATTTAGGAAAAAAAAGTGATTATCTCGGCGAGTTAACCATTTTGAGAAATTTTCCGTTTGTTTTCAGAGCAGCTTGCATTTTGTGCTAACAATTTGTTTTGGAAAAAAGTGATTATCTCGGCAAGTTATTTTGAGTAATTTTCCTTATGGGGTCAGAGCAGCTTGCATCAAAATTAAAAATTTAATGCCTAATATTCATTTTGGGGAAAAAGTGATTATCTCGGCGAATGAACCATTTTGAGTAATTTTCCATTTCGGTTCAGAGCAGTTTGCATCTAAAGTAGCTAGTTTGTGCCAAACATTCATTTTGGAAGAAATGTACAGTTGGTTTTCAGAACGTCTTGCATGAAAATGTACTATTTCTTGTCAAACATTAATTTTGGAAAAAAGTGATTATCTCGGCTGGGTAAACATTTTTAATAATTTGGCATTTGGTTTCAGAGCAGCTTGCATCTCAATTTGCTATTGTTTGCTATAATTGCTATTTTTTCCCAAACATTCATTACGGACAAAAGTGATCTTCGGAGTGTGCTGTGCATTTTCAGGAATTGGCCGGTTTGTTTCAGAGCATCGATCTTCACAATTAACTATTTTTTGGCAATCATTGATTTAGGAAAAAAAAATGATTATCTCGGCGAGTTAACCATTATGAGAAATTTTCCGTTTGTTTTCAGAGCAGCTTGCATCTAACGTTACTATTTTGTGCTAACAATTCGTTTTGGGAAAAAGTGATTATCTCGGCGAGTTATTTTGAGTAATTTTCCTTATGGGGTCAGCATCAAAATTAACAATTTAATGCCTAATATTCATTTTGGGGAAAAAGTGATTATCTCGGCGAATGAACCATTTTGAGTAATTTTCCATTTCGGTTCAGAGCAGTTTGCATCTAAAGTAGCTAGTTTGTGCCAAACATTCATTTTGGAAAAAAGGTGATTTTCTCGGCGAGTTAAGCATTTTGAGTAATTTACAGGTTTATTTCAGTGCGGTTTGCATGAAAATGTACTATTTCTTGCCAAACATTCAGTTTGGAAAAAAAGTGATGATCTCGGCGAGTTAAGCAGTTTCAATAATTTGCCATTTGGTTTCAGAGCAGCTTAATTTAAATTTGCTATTTTTACCCAAACATTCGTTTGGGGAAAAAAAAGTGATTATCTCGGCGAGATATTAGCAATTTTTCGCCAAACATTGTTAAGCATTTTGAGCAATGTACAGTTGGGTTTCAGAGCGTCTTGCATGAAAATGTACTATTTCTTGTCAAACATTAAATTTTTGAAAAAAGTGATTATCTCGGCTGGGTAAACATTTTTAATAATTTGCCATTTGGTTTCAGAGCAGCTTAATTTAAATTTGCTATTTTTACCCAAACATTCGTTTGGGGAAAAAAAAGTGATTATCTCGGCGAGTCAAGCATTTTGAGTAATGTTCCGGTTGGGGTCAGAGCGTCTTCCATGTAAATGTACTATTTCTTGCCACTCATTCAGTTTGGAAAACAAGTCATTATCTCGGAGAGTTAGCATTTTCAATAATTGCCATTAACTTTCAGAGCAGCTTGCATTTAAATTAGCAATTTTTCGCCAAACATTCGTTTTGGAAAGAAATTGATTTCCTCGTTAAGCATTTTGAGCAATGTACAGTTGGTTTTCAGAGCGTCTTGCATGAAAATGTACTATTTCTTGTCAAACATTAAATTTGGAAAAAAGTAATTATCTCGGCTGGGTAAACATTTTTAATAATTTGACATTTGGTTTCAGAGCAGCTTGCATCTCAATTTGCTATTGTTTGCTATAATTGCTATTTTTTCCCAAACATTCATTTTGCGAAAAAAAGTGGTATGCTGAGTGTGCTGTGCATTTTCAGGAATTGGCCGGTTTGTTTCAGAGCATCGATCTTCACAATTAACTATTTTTTGGCAATCATTGATTTAGGAAAAAAAAATGATTATCTCGGCGAGTTAACCATTATGAGAAATTTTCCGTTTGTTTTCAGAGCAGCTTGCATCTAAAGTTACTATTTTGTGCTAACAATTCGTTTTGGGAAAAAGTGATTATCTCGGCGAGTTATTTTGAGTAATTTTCCTTATGGGGTCAGCTTGCATCAAAATTAACAATTTAATGCCTAATATTCATTTTGGGGAAAAAGTGATTATCTCGGCGAATGAACCATTTTGAGTAATTTTCCATTTCGGTTCAGAGCAGTTTGCATCTAAAGTAGCTAGTTTGTGCCAAACATTCATTTTGGACAAATGGTGATTTTCTCGGCGAGTTAACCATTATGAGAAATTTTCCGTTTGGTTTCAGAGCAGCTTGCATCTAAAGTTACTATTTTGTGCTAACAATTTGTTTTGGAAAAAAGTGAATATCTCGGCGAGATAAGCCTTTTCAAATATTGCCATTTGGTTTCAGAGCAGCTTAATTTAAATTAGCTATTTTTTGCAAAACAGTCGTTTTGGAAAGAAAGTGATTTCCTCGTTAAGCATTTTGAGCAATGTACAGTTGGTTTTCAGACCGTCTTGCATGAAAATGTACTACTTCTTGTCAGACATTAATTTTGGAAAACAAGTCATTATCTCGGAGAGTTAGCATTTTCAATAATTGCCATTAAGTTTCAGAGCAGCTTGCATTTAAATTAGCAATTTTTCGCCAAACATTCGATTTGGAAAGAAATTGATTTCCTCGTTAAGCATTTTGAGCAATGTACAGTTGGTTTTCAGAGCGTCTTGCATGAAAATGTACTACTTCTTGTCAGACATTAATTTGGGAAAAAAGTGATTATCTCGACTGGGTAACATTTTTTATAATTTGACATTTGGTTTCAGAGCAGCTTGCATCTTAATTTGCTATTGTTTGCTATAATTGCTATTTTTTCCCAAACATTCATTTTGCGAAAAAAAGTGGTATGCTGAGTGTGCTGTGCATTTTCAGGAATTGGCCGGTTTGTTTCAGAGCATCGATCTTCACAATTAACTATTTTTTGGCAATCATTGATTTAGGAAAAAAAAGTGATTATCTCGGCGAGTTAACCATTTTGAGAAATTTTCCGTTTGTTTTCAGAGCAGCTTGCATTTTGTGCTAACAATTCGTTTTGGAAAAAAGTGATTATCTCGGCAAGTTATTTTGAGTAATTTTCCTTATGGGGTCAGAGCAGCTTGCATCAAAATTAACAATTTAATGCCTAATATTCATTTTGGGGAAAAAGTGATTATCTCGGCGAATGAAGCATTTTGAGTAATTTTCCATTTCGGTTCAGAGCAGTTTGCATCTAAAGTAGCTAGTTTGTGCCAAACATTCATTTTGGAAGAAATGTACAGTTGGTTTTCAGAACGTCTTGCATGAAATTGTACTATTTCTTGTCAAACATTAATTTTGGAAAAAAGTGATTATCTCGGCTGGGTAAACATTTTTAATAATTTGGCATTTGGTTTCAGAGCAGCTTGCATCTCAATTTGCTATTGTTTGCTATAATTGCTATTTTTTCCCAAACATTCATTACGGACAAAAGTGATCTTCGGAGTGTGCTGTGCATTTTCAGGAATTGGCCGGTTTGTTTCAGAGCATCGATCTTCACAATTAACTATTTTTTGGCAATCATTGATTTAGGGAAAAAAAATGATTATCTCGGCGAGTTAACCATTATGAGAAATTTTCCGTTTGTTTTCAGAGCAGCTTGCATCTAAAGTTACTATTTTGATGCTGACCCCATAAGGAAAATTACTCAAAATAACTCGCCGAGATAATCACTTTTTCCCAAAACGAATTGCCATTTGGTTTCAGAGCAGCTTAATTTAAATTTGCTATTTTTACCCAAACATTCGTTTGGGGAAAAAAAAGTGATTATCTCGGCGAGTCAAGCATTTTGAGTAATGTTCCGGTTGGGGTCAGAGCGTCTTCCATGTAAATGTACTATTTCTTGCCACTCATTCAGTTTGGAAAACAAGTCATTATCTCGGAGAGTTAGCATTTTCAATAATTGCCATTAAGTTTCAGAGCAGCTTGCATTTAAATTAGCAATTTTTCGCCAAACATTCGTTTTGGAAAGAAATTGATTTCCTCGTTAAGCATTTTGAGCAATGTACAGTTGGTTTTCAGAGCGTCTTGCATGAAAATGTACTATTTCCTGTCAAACATTAAATTTGGAAAAAAGTAATTATCTCGGCTGGGTAAACATTTTTAATAATTTGACATTTGGTTTCAGAGCAGCTTGCATCTCAATTTGCTATTGTTTGCTATAATTGCTATTTTTTCCCCAAACATTCATTTTGCGGAAAAAAGTGATCTTCTGAGTGTGCTGTGCATTTTCAGGAATTGGCCGGTTTGTTTCAGAGCATCGATCTTCACAATTAACTATTTTTTGGCAATCATTGATTTAGGAAAAAAAGTGATTATCTCGGCGAGTTAACCATAATGAGAAATTTTCCGTTTGTTTTCAGAGCAGCTTGCATCTAAAGTTACTATTTTGTGCTAACAATTTGTTTTGGAAAAAAGTGAATATCTCGGCGAGTTACTTTGAGTAATTTTCCATTTCGGTTCAGAGCAGTTTGCATTTAAAGTAGCTAGTTTGTGCCAAACATTCATTTTGGAAAAAAAGTGATTTTCTCGGCGAGTTAAGCATTTTGAGTAATTTACCGGTTGATTTCAGAGCGGCTTGCATGAAAATGCACTATTTCTTGCCACACATTCATTTTGAAAAAAAGTGATGTTCTCGGCGAGTTAAGCATTTTCAATAATTTGCCATTTGGTTTCAGAGCACCTTAATTTAAATTTCCTATTTTTCCCCAAACATTCGTTTTGGAAAGAAAGTGATTTCCTCGTTAAGCATTTTGAGAAATGTACAGTTGGTTTTCAGAGCGTCTTGCATGAAAATGTACTATTTCTTGTCAAACATTAATTTTGGAAAAAAGTGTTTATCTCGGCTGTGTTTTCGTTTTTCTGTGTGCTGTGTTTTTGTTTTTGTGTGTGTTTTTGTTTTTGTGTGTGTTTTTGTTTTTCTGTGTGTGTGTTTTTTGTTTTTGTGTGTTTTTGTACTTGTGTGTGTCTGTTTGTTTTTGTGCGTATGTTTTTGTTTTTGTGTGAGATTATGTTTTTGTGTGTGTGTGTTTGAGCTTTTGTTTTTCTGTGCGTGTGTGTTTTTGTTATTGTGTGTGTTTTTGTTTTTCTGTGTGTATGTTTTTTGTTTTTGTGTGTGTTTTTGTTTTTGTGCGTATGTTTTTGTTTTTGTGTGTGTTTATGTTTTTGTGTGTGTGTGTTTTTTGTTTTTGTGTGTTTTTGTTTTTCTGTGTGTGTGTTTTTTGTTTTTGTGTGTGTATTTGTTTTTGTGTGTGTGTTCGTTTTGTGTGTTTGAGCTTTTGTTTTTGTGTGTGTTTTTGTTTTTCTGTGTGTTTTTGTTTTTGTGTGTGTGTGTTTTTGTGTTTGTGGGTGATTTTGTGTGTGATTGTTTTTGTGTGTGTGTGTTTTTGTTTTTGTGTGTGTGTTTGTTTTTGTTTTTGTGTGTGTGTTTGTTTTTGTGTTTGTTTTTGTGTTTGTTTTCGTTTTTCTGTCTGTGTGTGTTTTTGTTTTTGTGTGTGTGTGTGTTTGAACTTTTGTTTTTGTGTGTGTTTTTGTTTTTCTGTGTGTGTGTTTTTTGTTTCTGTGTGTGTTTTTGTTTTTGTGTGTGTGTGTTTGTTTTTGTGTGTGTGTGTTTTTGTGTGTGTGTTTTTGTGTGTGTTTGTGTTTTTCTGTGTGTGTGTGTGTTTTGTTTTTGTGTGTGTGTGTTTTTGTGTGTGTGTGTGGGTTTTTGTTTTTGTGTGTGTTTTTGTTTTTCTGTGTGTGTGTTTTTTGTTTCTGTCTGTGTTTTTGTTTTTGTGTGTGTTTTTGTTTTGTGTGTGTGTTTGTTTTTGTGTGTGTGTTTTTGTGTGTGTTTGTGTTTTTTCATTTTGTGTGTGTATTTGTTTTTGTGTGTGTGTTTGTTTTTGTGTGTGTGTTTTTTGTTTTTGTGTGTGTATTTGTTTTTGTGTGTGTTTTTGTTTTTCTGTGTGTGTGTTTGAGCTTTTGTTTTTGTGTGTGTTTTTGTTTCTCTGTGCGCGTGTGTTTTTGTTTTTGTGTGTGTTTTTGTTTTTCTGTGTGTGTGTTTTTTGTTTTTGTGTGTCTTTTTGTTTATGTGTGTGTTTTTGTTTTTGTGCGTATGTTTTTGTTTTTGTGTGTGTTTATGTTTTTGTGGGTGTGTGTGCTTTTGTGGGTGTGTGTGTTTTTGTTTTTGTGTGTGTTTTTGTTTTTCTGTGTGTGTGTGTTTTTTGTTTTTGTGTGTGTGTGTTTTTGTGTGTGTGTGTGTTTTTTGTTTTTTGCGTGTGTTTTTGTTTTTGTTTTTGTTTGTGTTTTTGTTTTTCTGTGTGTCTGTTTGTTTTTGTGTGTTTGTTTTTGTTTTTGTGTGTGTTTTTTGTTTTTGTGTGTGTATTTGTTTTTGTGTGTGTTTTTGTGTGTGTTTGTTTTTGTGTGTGTGTTTGTTTTTGTGTGTGTGTGTTTTTGTTTTTGTGTGTGTTTTTGTTTTTGTGTGTGTGTTTGTTTTTGTGTTTGTTTTTGTTTTTGTGTGTGTGTGTGTTTGAGCTTTTGTTATTGTGTGTGTGTTTGTTTTTGTGTGTGTGTGTTTTTGTGTGTGTTTGTGTTTTTTCTTTTTGTGTGTGTGTGTGTTTGAGCTTTTGTTTTTTTGTGTGTGTATTTTTGTTTTTGTGTGTGTTTTTGTTTTTCTGTGTGTGTGTTTTTTGTTTCTGTGTGTGTTTTTGTTTTTGTGTGTGTGTGTTTGTTTTTGTGCGTGTGTTTGTTTTTGTGTGTGTTTTTGTTTTGTGTGTGTGTTTGTTTTTGTGTGTGTGTTTTTGTGTGTGTTTGTGTTTTTTCATTTTGTGTGTGTATTTGTTTTTGTGTGTGTGTTTGTTTTTCTGTGTGTGTGTTTTTGTTTTTGTGTGTGTTTTTGTTTTAGTGTGTGTGTTTGAGCTTTTGTTTTTGTGTGTGTTTTTGTTTTTCTGTGCGTGTGTGTTTTTGTTTTTGTGTGTGTTTTTCTGTGTGTGTGTTTTTTGTTTTTGTGTGTCTTTTTGTTTTTGTGTGTGTTTTTGTTTTTGTGCGTATGTTTTTGTTTTTGTGTGTGTTTATGTTTTTGTGGGTGTGTGTGCTTTTGTGGGTGTGTGTGTTTTTGTTTTTGTGTGTGTTTTTGTTTTTCTGTGTGTGTGTGTGTTTTGTTTTTGTGTGTGTGTGGGTTTTTGTTTTTGTGTGTGTTTTTGTTTTTCTGTGTGTGTGTTTTTTGTTTCTGTGTGTGTTTTTGTTTTTGTGTGTGTTTTTGTTTTGTGTGTGTGTTTGTTTTTGTGTGTGTGTTTTTGTGTGTGTTTGTGTTTTTTCATTTTGTGTGTGTATTTGTTTTTGTGTGTGTGTTTGTTTTTCTGTGTGTGTGTTTTTGTTTTTGTGTGTTTTTGTTTTTGTGTGTGTGTTTTTTGTTTTTGTGTGTGTATTTGTTTTTGTGTGTGTGTGTTTTTGTGTGTGTTTGTGTTTTTTCTTTTTGTGTGTGTGTGATTGAGCTTTTGTTTTTGTGTGTGTTTTTGTTTTTCTGGGTGTGTGTTTTTTTGTGTATGTTTTTGTATTTCTGTGTGTGTGTGTTTTTTGTTTTTGTGTGTGTTTTTGTTTTTGTGTGTGTGTGTTTGTTTTTGTGTGTGTGTGGTTATGTTTTTGTGTGTGTGTTTGTGTTTTGTTTTTGTATGTGTTTTTGTGTGTGTGTTTTTTGTTTTTGTGTGTGTTTTTCTTTTTGTGCGTTTGTTTTTGTTTTTGTGTGTATTTTAGTTTTTGTGTGTGTGTGTTTGTTTTTGTGCGTGTGTTTGTTTTTGTGTGTGTTTTTGTTTTGTGTGTGTGTTTGTTTTTGTGTGTGTGTTTTTGTGTGTGTGTGTTTGTTTTTGTGCGTGTGTTTGTTTTTGTGTGTGTTTTTGTTTTGTGTGTGTGTTTGATTTTGTGTGTGTGTTTTTGTGTGTGTTTGTGTTTTTTCATTTTGTGTGTGTATTTGTTTTTGTGTGTGTGTTTGTTTTTCTGTGTGTGTGTTTTTGTTTTTGTGTGTTTTTGTTTTTGTGTGTGTGTTTTTTGTTTTTGTGTGTGTATTTGTTTTTGTGCGTGTTTTTGTTTTTGTGTGTGGGTTTGAGCTTTTGTTTTTGTGTGTGTTTTAGTTTTTCTGTGCGTGTGTGTTTTTGTTTTTGTGTGTGTTTTTGTTTTTCTGTGTGTGTGTTTTTTGTTTTTGTGTGTGTTTTTGTTTTTGTGTGTGTTTTTGTTTTTGTGCGTATGTTTTTGTTTTTGTGTGTTTATTATTTTTGTGGGTGTGTGTGCTTTTGTGGGTGTGTGTGTTTTTGTTTTTGTGTGTGTTTTTGTTTTTCTGTGTGTGTGGTTTTGTGTGTGTGTGTGTTTTTTGTTTTTTGCGTGTGTTTTTGTTTTTGTTTATTTTTGTGTTTTTGTTTTTGTGTGTGTTTTTGTTTTTGAGTGTGTGTGGGGGGTTTTGTTTTTGTGTGTGTGTTTTTGTGTTTGTTTTTGTTTTTTTGTGTGTGTGTGTTTTTGTTTTTGTGTGTGTTTTTGTTTTTCTGTGTGTGTGTTTTGTTTTTGTGTATGTCTGTTTGTTTTTGTGTGTGTGTGTTTTTTGTTTTTGTGTGTGTTTTAGTTTTTATGTGTTTTTTTGTTTTCGTGTGTGTTTTCGTTTTGATGTGTGTGTGTTTTTGTTTTTGTGTGTTTTTTTGTTTTCGTGTGTGTTTTCGTTTTGCTGTGTGTGTGTTTTTGTTTTTGTGTGTGTTTTTGTTTTTCTGTGTGTGTGTGTTTTGTTTTTGTGTATGTCTGTTTGATTTTGTGTGTGTTTTTGTTTCTGTGCGTGTTTTTGTTTTTCTGTGTGTGTGTTTTTGTTTTTGTGTGTGTGTTTGTTTTTGTGTTTGTTTTTGTTTTTTTGTGTGTGTGTGTGTTTGAGCTTTTGTTTTTGTGTGTGTTTTTGTTTTTCTGTGTGTGTGTTTTTGTTTTTGTGTGTGTGTTTGTTTTTGTGTGTGTTTTTGTTTTGTGTGTGTGTTTGTTTTTGTGTGTGTGTTTTTGTGTGTGTTTGTGTTTTTTCATTTTGTGTGTGTATTTGTTTTTGAGTGTGTGTTTGTTTTTCTGTGTGTGTGTTTTTGTTTTTGTGTGTTTTTGTTTGTGTGTGTGTGTTTTTTGTTTTTGTGTGTATATTTGTTTTTGTGTGTGTTTTTGTTTTTGTGTGTGTGTTTGAGCTTTTGTTTTTGTGTGTGTTTTTGTTTTTCTGTGTGTGTGTTTTTTGTTTTTGTGTGTCTTTTTGTTTTTGTGTGTGTTTTTGTTTTTGTGCGTATGTTTTTGTTTTTGTGTGTGTTTTTGTGTGTGTTTGTGTTTTTTCCTTTTGTGTGTGTATTTGTTTTTGTGTGTGTGTTTGTTTTTGTGTGTGTTTTTGTTTTTGTGTGTGTGTGTGTTTGAACTTTTGTTTTTGTGTGTGTTTTTGTTTTTCTGTGTGTGTGTTTTTTGTTTCTGTGTGTGTTTTTGTTTTTGTGTGTGTTTTTGTTTTTGTGTGTGTGTGTTTGTTTTTGTGTGTGTTTTTGTTTTTCTGTGTGTGTGTTTTTTGTTTTTGTGTGTCTTTTTGTTTTTGTGTGTGTTTTTGTTTTTGTGCGTATGTTTTTGTTTTTGGGTGTTTATTATTTTTGTGGGTGTGTGTGCTTTTGTGGGTGTGTGTGTTTTTGTTTTTGTGTGTGTTTTTGTTTTTCTGTGTGTGTGGTTTTGTGTGTGTGTCTGTTTTTTGTTTTTTGCGTGTGTTTTTGTTTTTGTTTATTTTTGTGTTTTTGTTTTTGTGTGTGTTTTTGTTTTTGAGTGTGTGTGGGGGGTTTTGTTTTTGTGTGTGTGTTTTTGTGTTTGTTTTTGTTTTTTTGTGTGTGTGTGTTTTTGTTTTTGTGTGTGTTTTTGTTTTTCTGTGTGTGTGTTTTGTTTTTGTGTATGTCTGTTTGTTTTTGTGTGTGTGTGTTTTTTGTTTTTGTGTGTGTTTTAGTTTTTATGTGTTTTTTTGTTTTCGTGTGTGTTTTCGTTTTTCTGTGTGTGTGTTTTTGTTTTTGTGTGTGTTTTTGTTTTTGTGTGTGTTTTTGTTTTTCTGTGTGTGTGTGTTTTGTTTTTGTGTATGTCTGTTTGATTTTGTGTGTGTTTTTGTTTCTGTGCGTGTTTTTGTTTTTCTGTGTGTGTGTTTTTGTTTTTGTGTGTGTGTTTGTTTTTGTGTTTGTTTTTGTTTTTTTGTGTGTGTGTGTGTTTGAGCTTTTGTTTTTGTGTGTGTTTTTGTTTTTCTGTGTGTGTGTTTTTGTTTTTGTGTGTGTGTTTGTTTTTGTGTGTGTTTTTGTTTTGTGTGTGTGTTTGTTTTTGTGTGTGTGTTTTTGTGTGTGTTTGTGTTTTTTCATTTTGTGTGTGTATTTGTTTTTGTGTGTGTGTTTGTTTTTCTGTGTGTGTGTTTTTGTTTTTGTGTGTTTTTGTTTGTGTGTGTGTGTTTTTTGTTTTTGTGTGTATATTTGTTTTTGTGTGTGTTTGTGTTTTTTCTTTTTGTGTGTGTTTTAGTTTGTGTGTGTGTGGTTTTGTTTTTGTGTGTGTGTTTGTTTTGTGTGTGTGTGTTTGAGCTTTTGTTTTTGTGTGTGTATTTGTTTTTCTGTGCGTGTGTATTTTTGTTTTTGTGTGTGTTTTTCTTTTTCTGTGTGTATGTTTTTTGTTTTTGTGTGTGTTTTTGTTTTTGTGCGTATGTTTTTGTTTTTGTGTGTGTTTATGTTTTTGTGGGTGTGTGTTTGAGCTTTTGTTTTTGTGTGTGTTTATGTTTTTGTGTTTGTTTTTGTTTTTGTGTGTGTGTGTTTGAGCTATTATTTTTGTGTGTGTTTTTGTTTTTGAGTGTGTGTGTGTGTGTTTTTGTTTTTGTGTGTGTGTTTTTGTTTTTGCGTGTTTGTTTTTGTGTGTGTTTTAGTTTTTGTGTGTTTTTTTGTTTTCGTGTGTGTTTTCGTTTTTCTGTGTGCTGTGTTTTTGTTTTTGTGTGTGTGTATGTTTTTGTGTGTGTTTTTGTTTTTGTGTGTGTTTTTGTTTTTCTGTGTGTGTGTGTTTTTTGTTTTTGTGTGTGTGTGTTTTTGTGTGTGTGTGTTTTTTGTTTTTGTGTGTGTATTTGTTTTTGTGTGTGTGTTTGTTTTTGTGTGTGTTTCTGTTTTTGTGTGTGTGTGTTTGAGCTTTTGTTTTTGTGTGTTTTTTTGTTTTTCTGTGCGTATGTGTTTTTGTTTTTGTGTATGTTTTTGTTTTTCTGTGTGTGTGTTTTTTGTTTTTGTGTGTGTTTTTCTTTTTGTGCGTTTGTTTTTGTTTTTGTGTGTGTTTATGTTTTTGTGGGTGTGTTTTTTTTTGTGAATGTTTTTGTTTTTCTGTGTGTGTGTGTTTTTTGTTTTTGTGTGTTTTGTTTTTGTGTGTGTGTTTTTGTTTTTCTGTGTGTGTGTTTGTTTTTGTGCGTGTGTTTGTTTTTGTGTGTGTGTGTTTTTGTTTTTGTGTGTGTTTTTCTTTTTGTGCGTTTGTTTTTGTTTTTGTGTGTGTTTTAGTTTTTGTGTGTGTGTGTTTGTTTTTGTGCGTGTGTTTGTTTTTGTGTGTGTTTTTGTTTTGTGTGTGTTTGTTTTTGTGTGTGTGTTTTTGTGTGTGTTTGTGTTTTTTCATTTTGTGTGTGTATTTGTTTTTGTGTGTGTGTTTGTTTTTCTGTGCGTGTGTGTTTTTGTTTTTGTGTGTGTTTTTGTTTTTCTGTGTGTGTGGTTTTGTGTGTGTGTGTGTTTTTTGTTTTTTGCGTGTGTTTTTGTTTTTCTGTGTGTGTGTGTGTTTTGTTTTTGTGTGTGTGTGTTTTTGTGTGTGTGTGTGGGTTTTTGTTTTTGTGTGTGTTTTTGTTTTTCTGTGTGTGTGTTTTTTGTTTCTGTCTGTGTTTTTGTTTTTGTGTGTGTTTTTGTTTTGTGTGTGTGTTTGTTTTTGTGTGTGTGTTTTTGTGTGTGTTTGTGTTTTTTCATTTTGTGTGTGTATTTGTTTTTGTGTGTGTGTTTGTTTTTGTGTGTGTGTTTTTTGTTTTTGTGTGTGTATTTGTTTTTGTGTGTGTTTTTGTTTTTGTGTGTGTGTTTGAGCTTTTGTTTTTGTGTGTGTTTTTGTTTCTCTGTGCGCGTGTGTTTTTGCTTTTGTGTGTGTTTTTGTTTTTCTGTGTGTGTGTTTTTTGTTTTTGTGTGTCTTTTTGTTTATGTGTGTGTTTTTGTTTTTGTGCGTATGTTTTTGTTTTTGTGTGTGTTTATGTTTTTGTGGGTGTGTGTGCTTTTGTGGGTGTGTGTGTTTTTGTTTTTGTGTGTGTTTTTGTTTTTCTGTGTGTGTGTGTTTTTTGTTTTTGTGTGTGTGTGTTTTTGTGTGTGTGTGTGTTTTTTGTTTTTTGCGTGTGTTTTTGTTTTTGTTTTTGTTTGTGTTTTTGTTTTTCTGTGTGTCTGTTTGTTTTTGTGTGTTTGTTTTTGTTTTTGTGTGTGTTTTTTGTTTTGTGTGTGTATTTGTTTTTGTGTGTGTTTTTGTGTGTGTTTGTTTTTGTGTGTGTGTTTGTTTTTGTGTGTGTGTGTTTTTGTTTTTGTGTGTGTTTTTGTTTTTGTGTGTGTGTTTGTTTTTGTGTTTGTTTTTGTTTTTGTGTGTGTGTGTGTTTGAGCTTATGTTATTGTGTGTGTGTTTGTTTTTGTGTGTGTGTGTTTTTGTGTGTGTTTGTGTTTTTTCTTTTTGTGTGCGTGTGTGTTTGAGCTTTTGTTTTTTTGTGTGTGTATTTTTGTTTTTGTGTGTGTTTTTGTTTTTCTGTGTGTGTGTTTTTTGTTTCTGTGTGTGTTTTTGTTTTTGTGTGTGTGTGTTTGTTTTTGTGCGTGTGTTTGTTTTTGTGTGTGTTTTTGTTTTGTGTGTGTGTTTGTTTTTGTGTGTGTGTTTTTTTGTGTGTTTGTGTTTTTTCATTTTGTGTGTGTATTTGTTTTTGTGTGTGTGTTTGTTTTTCTGTGTGTGTGTTTTTGTTTTTGTGTGTGTTTTTGTTTTAGTGTGTGTGTTTGAGCTTTTGTTTTTGTGTGTGTTTTTGTTTTTCTGTGCGTGTGTGTTTTTGTTTTTGTGTGTGTTTTTCTGTGTGTGTGTTTTTTGTTTTTGTGTGTCTTTTTGTTTTTGTGTGTGTTTTTGTTTTTGTGCGTATGTTTTTGTTTTTGTGTGTGTTTATGTTTTTGTGGGTGTGTGTGCTTTTGTGGGTGTGTGTGTTTTTGTTTTTGTGTGTGTTTTTGTTTTTCTGTGTGTGTGTGTGTTTTGTTTTTGTGTGTGTGTGTTTTTGTGTGTGTGTGGGTTTTTGTTTTTGTGTGTGTTTTTGTTTTGTGTGTGTGTTTGTTTTTGTGTGTGTGTTTTTGTGTGTGTTTGTGTTTTTTCATTTTGTGTGTGTATTTGTTTTTGTGTGTGTGTTTGTTTTTCTGTGTGTGTATTTTTGTTTTTGTGTGTTTTTGTTTTTGTGTGTGTGTTTTTTGTTTTTGTGTGTGTATTTGTTTTTGTGTGTGCGTGTTTTTGTGTGTGTTTGTGTTTTTTCTTTTTGTGTGTGTGTGATTGAGCTTTTGTTTTTGTGTGTGTTTTTGTTTTTCTGGGTGTGTGTTTTTTTGTGTATGTTTTTGTATTTCTGTGTGTGTGTGTTTTTTGTTTTTGTGTGTGTTTTTGTTTTTGTGTGTGTGTGTTTGTTTTTGTGTGTGTGTGGTTTTGTTTTTGTGTGTGTGTTTGTGTTTTGTTTTTGTATGTGTTTTTGTGTGTGTTTTTCTTTTTGTGCGTTTGTTTTTGTTTTTGTGTGTGTTTTAGTTTTTGTGTGTGTGTGTTTGTTTTTGTGCGTGTGTTTGTTTTTGTGTGTGTTTTTGTTTTGTGTGTGTGTTTGTTTTTGTGTGTGTGTTTTTGTGTGTGTGTGTTTGTTTTTGTGCGTGTGTTTGTTTTTGTGTGTGTTTTTGTTTTGTGTGTGTGTTTGATTTTGTGTGTGTGTTTTTGTGTGTGTTTGTGTTTTTTCATTTTGTGTGTGTATTTGTTTTTGTGTGTGTGTTTGTTTTTCTGTGTGTGTGTTTTTGTTTTTGTGTGTTTTTGTTTTTGTGTGTGTGTTTTTTGTTTTTGTGTGTGTATTTGTTTTTGTGCGTGTTTTTGTTTTTGTGTGTGTGTTTGAGCTTTTGTTTTTGTGTGTGTTTTAGTTTTTCCGTGCGTGTGTGTTTTTGTTTTTGTGTGTGTTTGTGTTTTTTGTTTTTGTGTGTGTTTTTGTTTTTCTGTGTGTATGTTTTTTGTTTTTGTGTGTGTTTTTGTTTTTGTGCGTATGTTTTTGTTTTTGTGTGTGTTTATGTTTTTGTGTGTGTGTGTTTGAGCTTTTGTTTTTGTGTGTGTTTTTGTTTTTGAGTGTGTGTGAGTGTTTTTGTTTTTGTGTGTGTGTTTTTGTTTTTGCGTGTTTGTTTTTGTGTGTGTTTTAGTTTTTGTGTGTTTTTTTGTTTTCGTGTGTGTTTTCGTTTTTCTGTGTGCTGTGTTTTTGTTTTTTTGTGTGTGTATGTTTTTGTGTGTGCTTTTGTTTTTGTGTATGTTTTTGTTTTTCTGTGTGTGTGTGTTTTTTGTTTTTGTGTGTATGTGTTTTTGTGTGTGTGTGTTTTTTGTTTTTGTGTGTGTATTTGTTTTTGTGTGTGTGTTTGTTTTTGTGTGTGTTTCTGTTTTTGTGTGTGTGTGTTTGAGCTTTTGTTTTTGTGTGTTTTTTTGTTTTTCTGTGCGTATTTGTTTTTGTGTATGTTTTTGTTTTTCTGTGTGTGTGTTTTTTGTTTTTGTGTGTGTTTTTCTTTTTGTGCGTTTGTTTTTGTTTTTGTGTGTGTTTATGTTTTTGTGGGTGTGTTTTTTTTTGTGAATGTTTTTGTTTTTCTGTGTGTGTGTGTTTTTTGTTTTTGTGTGTTTTGTTTTTGTGTGTGTGTTTTTGTTTTTGTGTGTGTTTTTGTTTTTCTGTGTGTGTTCGAGCTTTTGTTTTTGTGTGTGTTTTTTGTTTTTTGCGTGTGTTTTTGTTTTGTGTGTGTGTTTGTTTTTGTGTGCGCGTGTTTGTTTTTGTGTGTGTTTTTGTTTTGTGTGTGTGTTTGTTTTGTGTGTGTGTTTTTGTGTGTGTTTGTGTTTTTTCATTTTGTGTGTGTATTTGTTTTTGTGTGTGTGTTTTTTGTTTTTGTGTGTGTATTTGTTTTTGTGTGTGTTTTTGTTTTTCTGTGTGTGTGTTTTTTGTTTTTGTGTGTGTTTTTCTTTTTGTGCGTTTGTTTTTGTTTTTGTGTGTGTTTTAGTTTTTGTGTGTGTGTGTTTGTTTTTGTGCGTGTGTTTGTTTTTGTGTGTGTTTTTGTTTTGTGCGTGTGTTTGTTTTTGTGTGTGTGTTTTTGTGTGTGTGTGTTTGTTTTTGTGCGTGTGTGTTTTTTGTTTCTGTGTGTGTTTTTGTTTTGTGTGTGTGTTTGTTTTTGTGTGTGTGTTTTTGTGTGTGTTTGTGTTTTTTAATTTTGTGCGTGTATTTGTTTTTGTGTGTGTGTTTGTTTTTCTGTGTGTGTGTTTTTGTTTTTGTGTGTTTTTGTTTTTGTGTGTGTGTTTTTTGTTTTTGTGTGTGTATTTGTTTTTGTGCGTGTTTTTGTTTTTGTGTGTGTGTTTGAGCTTTTGTTTTTGTGTGTGTTTTAGTTTTTCTGTGCGTGTGTGTTTTTGTTTTTGTGTGTGTTTTTGTTTTTCTGTGTGTGTGTTTTTTGTTTTTGTGTGTCTTTTTGTTTTTGTGTGTGTTTTTGTTTTTGTGCGTATGTTTTTGTTTTTGTTTGTTTATTATTTTTGTGGGTGTGTGTGCTTTTGTGGGTGTGTGTGTTTTTGTTTTTGTGTGTGTTTTTGTTTTTCTGTGTGTGTGGTTTTGTGTGTGTGTGTGTTTTTTGTTTTTTGCGTGTGTTTTTGTTTTTGTTTATTTTTGTGTTTTTGTTTTTGTGTGTGTTTTTGTTTTTGAGTGTGTGTGGGGGGTTTTGTTTTTGTGTGTGTGTTTTTGTGTTTGTTTTTGTTTTTTTGTGTGTGTGTGTTTTTGTTTTTGTGTGTGTTTTTGTTTTTCTGTGTGTGTGTTTTGTTTTTGTGTATGTCTGTTTGTTTTTGTGTGTGTGTGTTTTTTGTTTTTGTGTGTGTTTTAGTTTTTATGTGTTTTTTTGTTTTCGTGTGTGTTTTCGTTTTTCTGTGTGTGTGTTTTTGTTTTTGTGTGTGTTTTTGTTTTTGTGTGTGTTTTTGTATTTCTGTGTGTGTGTGTTTTGTTTTTGTGTATGTCTGTTTGATTTTGTGTGTGTTTTTGTTTCTGTGCATGTTTTTGTTTTTCTGTGTGTGTGTTTTTGTTTTTGTGTGTGTGTTTGTTTTTGTGTTTGTTTTTGTTTTTTTGTGTGTGTGTGTGTTTGAGCTTTTGTTTTTGTGTGTGTTTTTGTTTTTCTGTGTGTGTGTTTTTGTTTTTGTGTGTGTGTTTGTTTTTGTGTGTGTTTTTGTTTTGTGTGTGTGTTTGTTTTTGTGTGTGTGTTTTTGTGTGTGTTTGTGTTTTTTCATTTTGTGTGTGTATTTGTTTTTGTGTGTGTGTTTGTTTTTCTGTGTGTGTGTTTTTGTTTTTGTGTGTTTTTGTTTGTGTGTGTGTGTTTTTTGTTTTTGTGTGTATATTTGTTTTTGTGTGTGTTTGTGTTTTTTCTTTTTGTGTGTGTTTTAGTTTGTGTGTGTGTGGTTTTGTTTTTGTGTGTGTGTTTGTTTTGTGTGTGTGTGTTTGAGCTTTTGTTTTTGTGTGTGTATTTGTTTTTCTGTGCGTGTGTATTTTTGTTTTTGTGTGTGTTTTTCTTTTTCTGTGTGTATGTTTTTTGTTTTTGTGTGTGTTTTTGTTTTTGTGCGTATGTTTTTGTTTTTGTGTGTGTTTATGTTTTTGTGGGTGTGTGTTTGAGCTTTTGTTTTTGTGTGTGTTTATGTTTTTGTGTTTGTTTTTGTTTTTGTGTGTGTGTGTTTGAGCTTTTATTTTTGTGTGTGTTTTTGTTTTTGAGTGTGTGTGTGTGTGTTTTTGTTTTTGTGTGTGTGTTTTTGTTTTTGCGTGTTTGTTTTTGTGTGTGTTTTAGTTTTTGTGTGTTTTTTTGTTTTCGTGTGTGTTTTCGTTTTTCTGTGTGCTGTGTTTTTGTTTTTGTGTGTGTGTATGTTTTTGTGTGTGTTTTTGTTTTTGTGTGTGTTTTTGTTTTTCTGTGTGTGTGTGTTTTTTGTTTTTGTGTGTGTGTGTTTTTGTGTGTGTGTGTTTTTTGTTTTTGTGTGTGTATTTGTTTTTGTGTGTGTGTTTGTTTTTGTGTGTGTTTCTGTTTTTGTGTGTGTGTGTTTGAGCTTTTGTTTTTGTGTGTTTTTTTGTTTTTCTGTGCGTATGTGTTTTTGTTTTTGTGTATGTTTTTGTTTTTCTGTGTGTGTGTTTTTTGTTTTTGTGTGTGTTTTTCTTTTTGTGCGTTTGTTTTTGTTTTTGTGTGTGTTTATGTTTTTGTGGGTGTGTTTTTTTTTGTGAATGTTTTTGTTTTTCTGTGTGTGTGTGTTTTTTGTTTTTGTGTGTTTTGTTTTTGTGTGTGTGTTTTTGTTTTTCTGTGTGTGTGTTTGTTTTTGTGCGTGTGTTTGTTTTTGTGTGTGTTTTTGTTTTGTGTGTGTGTTTGTTTTTGTGTGTGTGTTTTTGTGTGTGTTTGTGTTTTTACATTTTGTGTGTGTATTTGTTTTTGTGTGTGTGTTTGTTTTTCTGTGCGTGTGTGTTTTTGTTTTTGTGTGTGTTTTTGTTTTTCTGTGTGTGTGGTTTTGTGTGTGTGTGTGTTTTTTGTTTTTTGCGTGTGTTTTTGTTTTTGTTTATTTTTGTGTCTTTGTTTTTGTGTGTGTTTTTGTTTTTGAGTGTGTGTGGGGGGTTTTGTTTTTGTGTGTGTTTTTGTGTTTGTTTTTGTTTTCGTGTGTGTTTTCGTTTTTCTGTGTGTGTGTTTTTGTTTTTGTGTGTGTTTTTGTTTTTGTGTGTGTGTTTGTGTTTTTGTTTTTGTGTGTGTTTTTGTGTTTGTTTTTGTTTTTTTGTGTGTGTGTGTTTTTGTTTTTGTGTGTGTTTTTGTTTTTCTGTGTGTGTGTGTTTTGTTTTTGTGTATGTCTGTTTGTTTTTGTGTGTGTTTTTGTGCGTGTTTTTGTTTTTCTGTGTGTGTGTGTTTTTGTTTTTGTGTGTGTGTCTTTTTGTGTGTGTGTGTTTTTGTGTGTGTTTGTGTTTTTTCTTTTTGTGTGTGTGTGTGTTTGAGCTTTTGTTTTTGTGTGTGTTTTTGTTTTTCTGTGTGTGTGTTTTTGTTTTTGTGTGTGTGTTTGAGCTTTTGTTTTTGTGTGTGTTTTTTGTTTTGTGCGTGTGTTTTTGTTTTGTGTGTGTGTTTTTGTGTGTGTTTGTGTTTTTTCATTTTGTGTGTGTATTTGTTTTTGTGTGTGTGTTTGTTTTTCTGTGTGTGTGTTTTTGTTTTTGTGTGTTTTTGTTTTTGTGTGTGTGTTTTTTGTTTTTGTGTGTGTATTTGTTTTTGTGTGTGTTTTTGTTTTTGTGTGTGTGTTTGAGCTTTTGATTTTGTGTGTGTTTTTGTTTTTCTGTGTGTGTGTTTTTTGTTTTTGTGTGTGTTTTTGTTTTTGTGTGTGTTTTTGTTTTTGTGCGTATGTTTTTGTTTTGTGTGTGTTTATGTTTTTGTGGGTGTTTTTGTTTTTCTGTGTGTGTGTGTTTTTTGTTTTTGTGTGTGTGTGTTTTGGTGTGTGTGTGTGTTTTTTGTTTTTTGCGTGTGTTTTTGTTTTTGTTTTTGTTTGTGTGTTTGTTTTTGTGTGTGTGTGTTTTTGTTTTTGTGCGTGTTTTTGTTTTTCTGTGTGTGTGTTTGTTTTTGTTTGTGTTTTTGTTTTTGTGTGTGCGTGTTTGTTTGTTTTTGTGTGTGTTTTTGTTTTTCTGTGTGTGTGTGTTTTGTTTTTGTGTATGTCTGTTTGTTTTTGTGTGTGTTTTTGTTTTTGTGCGTGTTTTTGTATTTCTGTGTGTGTGTGTTTTTTTTTGTGTGTGTCTTTTTGTGTGTGTTTGTGTTTTTGTTTTTGTGTGTTTTTGTTTTTGTGTGTGTGTTTGTTTTTGTGTTTGTTTTTGTTTTTGTGTGTGTTTTTGTTTTTCTGTGCGTGTGTGTTTTTATTTTTGTGTGTGTTTTTGTTTTTGTGTGTGTGTTTGTTTTTGTGTGTGTGTGTTTTTGTTTTTGTGTATTTGTTTTTGTTTTTGTGTGTGTTTATGTTTTTGTGGGTGTGTGTTTTTTTGTGTATGTTTTTGTATTTCTGTGTGTGTGTGTTTTTTGTTTTTGTGTGTGTTTTTGTTTTTGTGTGTGTGTGTTTGTTTTTGTGTGTGTGTGGTTTTGTTTTTGTGTGTGTGTTTGTGGGTGTGTGTTTGTTTTTGTGTGTGTTTTTTGTTTTTGTGTGTGTGTCTTTTTGTGTGTGTGTGTGTTTTTTGTTTTTGTGTGTGTATTTGTTTTTGTGTGTGTGTTTGTTTTTGTGTGTGTTTTTGTTTTTGTGTTTGTTTGTTTGAGCTTTTGTTTTTGTGTGTGTTTTTGTTTTTCTGTGCGTGTGTTTTTGTTTTTGTTTGTGTTTTTGTTTTTCTGTGTGTTTTAGTTTTTGTGTGTTTTTTTGTTTTCGTGTGTGTTTTCATTTTTGTGTTTGTTTTTGTTTTTTTGTGTGTGTGTGTGTTTGAGCTTTTGTTTTTGTGTGTGTTTTTGTTTTCCTGTGCGTGTGTGTTTTTGTTTCTGTGTGTGTTTTTGTTTTTGTGTGTGTGTGTTTTTGTGTGTGTTTGTGTTTTTTCTTTTTGTGTGTGTGTGTATTTGAGCTTTTGATTTTTTGTGTGTGTGTTTTTGTTTTTGTGTGTGTTTTTGTTTTTGTGTGTGTGTGTTTGTTTTTGTGCGTGTGTTTGTTTTTGTGTGTGTTTTTGTTTTGTGTGTGTGTTTGTTTTTGTGTGTGTTTTTGTTTTTGTGTTTGTTTGTTTGAGCTTTTGTTTTTGTGTGTGTTTTTGTTTTTCTGTGCGTGTGTTTTTTGTTTTTGTGTGTGTGTTTTTGTTTTTGTGTGTGTTTTAGTTTTTGTGTGTTTTTTTGTTTTCGTGTGTGTTTTCGTTTTTGTGTTTGTTTTTGTTTTTGTGTGTGTGTTTGTGTTTTTGTTTTTGTGTGTTTTTGTGTTTGTTTTTGTTTTTTTGTGTGTGTGTGTTTTTGTTTTTGTGTGTGTTTTTGTTTTTCTGTGTGTGTGTGTTTTGTTTTTGTGTATGTCTGTTTGTTTTTGTGTGTGTTTTTGTGCGTGTTTTTGTTTTTCTGTGTGTGTGTGTTTTTGTTTTTGTGTGTGTGTCTTTTTGTGTGTGTGTGTTTTTGTGTGTGTTTGTGTTTTTTCTTTTTGTGTGTGTGTGTGTTTGAGCTTTTGTTTTTGTGTGTGTTTTTGTTTTTCTGTGTGTGTGTTTTTGTTTTTGTGTGTGTGTTTGAGCTTTTGTTTTTGTGTGTGTTTTTTGTTTTGTGCGTGTGTTTTTGTTTTGTGTGTGTGTTTTTGTGTGTGTTTGTGTTTTTTCATTTTGTGTGTGTATTTGTTTTTGTGTGTGTGTTTGTTTTTCTGTGTGTGTGTTTTTGTTTTTGTGTGTTTTTGTTTTTGTGTGTGTGTTTTTTGTTTTTGTGTGTGTATTTGTTTTTGTGTGTGTTTTTGTTTTTGTGTGTGTGTTTGAGCTTTTGTTTTTGTGTGTGTTTTTGTTTTTCTGTGTGTGTGTTTTTTGTTTTTGTGTGTCTTTTTGTTTTTGTGTGTGTTTTTGTTTTTGTGCGTATGTTTTTGTTTTTCTGTGTGTGTGTTTGTTTTTGTTTGTGTTTTTGTTTTTGTGTGTGCGTGTTTGTTTGTTTTTGTGTGTGTTTTTGTTTTTCTGTGTGTGTGTGTTTTGTTTTTGTGTATGTCTGTTTGTTTTTGTGTGTGTTTTTGTTTTTGTGCGTGTTTTTGTATTTCTGTGTGTGTGTGTGTTTTTTTGTGTGTGTCTTTTTGTGTGTGTTTGTGTTTTTGTTTTTGTGTGTTTTTGTTTTTGTGTGTGTGTTTGTTTTTGTGTTTGTTTTTGTTTTTGTGTGTGTTTTTGTTTTTCTGTGCGTGTGTGTTTTTATTTTTGTGTGTGTTATTGTTTTTGTGTGTGTGTTTGTTTTTGTGTGTGTGTGTTTTTGTTTTTGTGTATTTGTTTTTGTTTTTGTGTGTAAACACACACAAAAACAAAAAACACACACACACAGAAATACAAAAACATACACAAAAAAACACACACCCACAAAAACATAAACATGTTTTTGTGGGTGTGTGTTTTTTTGTGTATGTTTTTGTATTTCTGTGTGTGTGTGTTTTTTGTTTTTGTGTGTGTTTTTGTTTTTGTGTGTGTGTGTTTGTTTTTGTGTGTGTGTGGTTTTGCTTTTGTGTGTGTGTTTGTGGGTGTGTGTTTGTTTTTGTGTGTGTTTTTTGTTTTTGTGTGTGTGTCTTTTTGTGTGTGTGTGTGTTTTTTGTTTTTGTGTGTGTATTTGTTTTTGTGTGTGTGTTTGTTTTTGTGTGTGTTTTTGTTTTTGTGTTTGTTTGTTTGAGCTTTTGTTTTTGTGTGTGTTTTTGTTTTTCTGTGCGTGTGTTTTTGTTTTTGTTTGTGTTTTTGTT